>NC_040038.1:38413848-38574173 GCF_003713205.1 Coffea eugenioides
TAAAACGCCCATTGGAATGTCCCCATATAGGTTGGTGTTTGGTAAGATGTGTCATTTACCTGTGGCTATTGAGCATCGTGCATTCTGGGCAGTCAAGCAATGCAATTTGCATGCGGATAGAGATGACAAAGAGAGAAAGCTCCAACTCCAGGAGTTGGAGGAAATTCGTCTTGAAGCATATGACAATGCACGTTTGTACAAAGAGCGTACCAAGCAGTTTCATGACCGCCTATTGCGTGCGAAACACTTTTCTCCAGAACAAAAGGTACTCTTGTTCAATTCACGGTTGAAATTCATGCCAGGTAAGTTAAAATCTCGTTGGATTGGACCATATGTGGTAGCCAATGTTTTTCCCAATGGTGTGGTTGAAATCCAAAGTTTAGAGACTAATAAGAGTTTTACAGTTAATGGTCATCGTTTAAAACCGTTTGTTCATGTTTCAGACATTGGCACTGTGGAAGAGGTACACTTGATAGATCATATCTATGCCTAATTGCTCACTGAGGAGTCGTCTAGCCAAAGACGTTAAAGAAAGGCGCTTCTTGGGAGGCAACCCAAGGCTTCTCTTTCATTTTTCGTTGATTTTGGATTGTTTATTTTATTGCAAGTGTTCTTTTTGGTGTTGGGCAGGAGACTTGGATTTACAAGGCGTGCCCACGCCTTATAAGTGATGCTCTTGAACACCGTAGAAATGCTTTGGCAGAAGACTCTGCCTTGTAAGGCGTGGGCACGCCTTACAGCAACTCTGGTCTACTCTGGGGACACAGGCTTGGATTGAAGACTTCGGCTTCCATCTGAAGCAACGCTACACCACACTACCGTCGGAGGCTCCACGGTGCCAGTCCCTGACACCTCCTCTACCATGGTGTTTTGCTGCAGTTTTTATTCATTCAGGGAAGTTTTTTGCTCCCTTCACTTGACTTCAACTTTTCGTTCTTACATTGAGGACAATGTAGACTTTAGGTGTGGGGGGAGTAGTCTAGCTTTTCCTTCTTACTGCTTTTCCTTCTTCCTTTAAAAAAAAAACAAAAAAAAAAAAAAAAACCTTTACCTTACCTTTTGGGATTTTTATGGTTAGCCCTGATAAGCCATGGCTAGATTTTCAAATTTAACTATTGTTACATTTTAGATGATAATATGTTAAGTATGATATGGTAAAATTTTAGGATGACTCTCTGGTAAATATTTGAGATTTTGTGACTCTTGCAATTTCTTTTGTTTAACTTTTCTAGGCATTGTAAATATTTGTCTGACATTTTTGTGTGAACTGGTTCAATTATTAATCTTAGTTCTCCATGTTAAGGAAATGAAGTAGGCTTGCATAGTTTTAATTTTACTTGGGTGTTTATTTGTGAATAACATTCGGCTATACTCCGCTGGTTATCATTGACTAGCAACCGGGGGTCTTCACCTAAAGTGTCGATTTTCGCGTCAAAAAAAAGTGATAACTATGAGTATGTGGTCTTTAAGCGGTTTAAGTTGAGTAACCGGCTCCTTCATTGAAGAGTGTCAGACGTTCGCGTCAAAAGACTTGAATGGCTCAAAGACTAAAGCACATTCCTTCAAAAAAAAACAAAAAAAAAAAAAAAAAAGGGAAAAAGAAACAGAAAAAAAATGAAAATGATGAAAAAAAAAAGTATACGAGCATGAAAGTATGCGAATAATTGTATTGCCTGCGGATCCATGAGTCTTTATGTTGAGATGTTGCTTAATGGTTGGACCAGTTATTAAAGAATGTTGGTTGGATATTTTCTATTCTTAGATTAGTTAGTCTGGATTTGAAAGAGTCATTGGTTTCAAAAGCTAGTTGGAGAGTTATCTCGTAAAATTTGTCATTAGTACTTGACAGTTATCTAAATTATACATTTGCAATAGTTGCTTTGATTAATAGCCATTGTTTTGAATTCAACTGCTGCAAAATGTTTGCTCGCTTGGTTGTGTATTTAAAGTTTGAAATGCTTGAGGACAAGCATTGTCTTGGTGTGGGGGAATTTGATAGGGATATAATTATGCATTTTATTTGTGGTTATTTGGTCTTAATTTTGGCAGTTTAGTATACAAAGTATTGGATTTCTGCTCATAATTAGTATTTGTGTTAATTACAGGCAATTAGTGTTGAAAGTGACGAAAGGGAGACAAAATCCAGAAGACTCTTGCCTCTAAGGCGTGGCCACGCCTTAGAAGGTGGACGAAACCGAAAGACGGACCATGGTCCACGTGAACCCGAAGCACTGGATTGGAACCTTGAAACAAAAGTTGTGGGCCTCCTAACCCTTTGAAGACGACTGGCGGCTACAAAAGGCGAAAAAGACCAAAAGAAAAGGGGATTGACGTTTTGTGATTTGGGGAGATTAGCTCTAGTTTTCTTATTTTTGTTCCCTAGCCGTCAGACGTCGGGAGACCTTTTCGTTTTCGCACTTGGTCTTGGATTTTTCTTCTCTCGGCTTTTGCTTTATCATTGTGAGTGGCTTAGCGGCCGCATTGTTTTTCACTTCGTCTTGGGTTCAGCAAAAACTTCATGAAAACTATGAATTGCTTCGTCGTTATGTGGCAAGGCTGAATCTTTTATCTAGTTGAGGAATAAATCAAGGATTGGAGCACCATAACTGTGAGATCGTTTTAATTGTTTTATTTTTGATTTATATGTTCATGGGTATTTGATTATTCTCTATTTTTCCCTGAGTTATTACTGTTTAGATTTATTGGATAATTCGGCCTGTTATTCGATTGTCTAAATAATTGATAGCCAATTAGGATGTTGGCGCGTCGCCTTTAAGTATCTTGATTAGTGGCAAACGAGACAATTTCACCGCCTCGCAAGCGGTTTAATTTGGATCGTGGGGATAATTAATCTAGCCTAAATAAACCCGCATGTGTGTTTGTCATCTAGAATTGGGTCTTTCTAATTCCTAATGCTGTGGCTACATTAAATCCTGTGAGCATTCCTGGGGTTGTCTAATCACAAGAGGGTAGTTTATGAGCGTCTCTTGACTACCATAAAATTAAGGAAAGATTGGTGGTTGGGTGCGTCGCTTGACCACTATAACCAGTTTATTCGTGAGTATATGAATTGTCCCTTGTATCTGTGATCAGTTGTGTGCTTCGGTGCCAAGATTAATTCCTTGACTAGGTTGTTTTAATTAATTGTTATTTGTGTAGTTTGGTTCCTGCTATCTTAATCAACTTTAAATTTCAGTTTTTATTCCTTTTTAATTAGTTGGTACTACTGCTAAAAATCCCCCCCCATTTTCCTGTGTGATTTGCCTACCTGTTCCCTGAGGAGACGACCCTACTCACCACTATACTCATTCAGTTTTGGTAGTAGGTCTAATATAAATTTTATTTTTGGTGGTTTGACACTCACCATCCACCATTAAGGCACTCGCGACATTTGTACAGCTCCCAGAGTCAATGATTAAACTACACGTCTTGTCTTTCACATGACAGCATGTGTAAAAGATATTCTCTCGCTGAGCCTCATCCACTTTGGATTGAGTTGTTAATGCCCTCATAGTTACCAAAGCGACCCCAATAGCATCACTAGTAACAATTTCTTCCACAGAGTCATCACTATCTTCACACAAAGGTGGCATGTTTTTGTATTCATTCTCATCATCTGTCACTACCTCACCACTATCAAGAAGAATCATGGTGTGTCGATTAGGACATTGAGACTGAATATGACCGATTTCCTGATATTTAAAACATTTTATGTCATGATTTCGCTGCTTGGTAGCTCATGATTCGTCTTTGGACCTCCCTTATGCATCTCGGGTTTAGTAGTTGGTTCGGTCATGCTGGCCGGACCCTTTTCCTCCCTTTTGGGTAGATTTGTCTTCTATGAAGAGGTTGTCGAATTGTTGTTATATTGATTGGTACCCCTCCTCTTTTGCCTCCTCTCAATTTTGGAAGCTTTGTCCACTAACTCCCGAATCTCCACATAATTTTGCAGCTCCACTAATTCAGCAATTTTGGGCCTTAGACCATTGAGAAATTGGGCCATAGTAGCTTCTCAATCCTCTATGATGTCGGCTCGGAGCATAGTGGTTTCCATGTCCTTATAATAGTCTTCAATACTTCGATTGCCTTGGACCATGGTCTGCAATCTTTGATGAAGATCTCTATAATAATGGTTGGGGGCAAACCGTTTCCTCATGATGGTCCGTAACTCCTCTCACGTGCTCACGGCTGGTGCTCTACATCTTCTCCTACTAGTCCGCTCTTGATCCCACCAAACCATAGCATAGTCGGTGAATTCAAAGGTAGCTAGTTTCACCTTTTGCTCCTCCGTATAATATTGGCACTCGAACACCATTTCAATCCGTTGCTCCCACTCCAAGTAAACGGCTGGATCCGAAGTTCCTTGAAAGGTTGGAATTTTGATCTTAACTTCTTTAAGGGCATCGTCGGATCTCTTTTGTTCCCTCCTAGGCCGCCGGATCAACTCCTCCTCCTCACTATTTGAGTCGTAATTTTCACGAGATGGAGTTTTCCTATTAATGGTCTTGGAGTGACCTTGAGAACTTTCCAATCTTTCGAGTCTATCTTGGATTGGCTCCATGGTTTCACGCAACAACCTCTTGAATTGGTTTATCAAAGCTTCATTGTTAAGCTTTGGGTCAAAGTACGATTTCTCATCTCCACTTGACATGTTTTAGGTACCCTGCAAAAGGTTAGTGGCAAAAAAAAAGAAAAAGTATATATGTATCCTCACACTCTTTCTCACGTGTTTACCCTCTACTCGTGTATCACACAATCCCTCTATTGGTCTCACTAAGTAATTCTCAAAGCTCTTGAATTCTCGTCTTGAAGCACTTAGAGTTTCTCCAAGTGAACAATCAACTTGTCAAATGGAACCACGTGAACATGACTAACTTGGAAGATGTTTTGAGAGGATAAAAGACTGACTCAAGGAAGCTAATGAACTCGAAAAGTTGACTTAAAACAGGCTGGAATTTAACTAGAACAAATGACTCAACAAGATTCAAAGTGGAAATTTGGCACGTAAGAAACTAGAACTGGATTAATCAAATTTAAATGAATTAAAATCAGAGGTAAATGGACACTTAGAGGACTCATAATGACACTTAAAACTGACCTAATTATGCACGAAAATTTCCAGAATTAATGATTGGATAGAAATTCCCCAACGGTTGCAAAGATGGAATCCGAAAAGGGACTTTGTGTTGCGGTTGGACTGTTTTGGAAACCCAAGGCTGACTTTTCTTCCTTAATCCTTTGGAAACAAGGATTAGACTTCCTATTTGCTGGTTCCCACGAAATTTAAGGTCAAGATCAAGATTGGCAACTGATTTGGCTCAAGAACGTTTTGGAAACTTGAAGGTGGTTGGTTATTTTGTTCCCTTGCTGTTGGCTTTTTTTTTTTTTATGCAAGGTTCAGGAATAAGGTTCCTAAAACTGATTTATATGAATTAAGTTGCTGATGTTTCCCCTTTTTTTTTATCAAGCAGCAAACCCGAAATTGGAACTAGGGTTTCGAATTTTGGTGTTGTGAAGAACAAGTGTGAACCCAATAGTCTTTGTATGATTTGGGATTCAAACTTCGGTCAAGAAATCCCTAGACCAGCCCAAGAACTTCAAGATTTCAGAATTAGTTCCCACTAATTTTCAAGGATTTCGAGAAAAGTTTCAAGAACCCTTAGATAGCCCACTTTGTTTCCCAAGAATTTTCAAGAATCTCAAGAACCAATCTTAGGGTTTTCAAGAACTTCAAGATTGACGATTATTCAACCAAGAACTTCAAGAATTCCTTAATCTTGATTCAAAATTGTCAAGAAAATGATGAATTTGGCTTGAAGCAGTCTAAACTTGCAACACAAGGGATAACAATTCAAGGTATGTTCAGATTTCCAACGATGAACCACAACTAAGATTTTTTTTTTGTTGAACTAGACACAAAACAGAAAAGAGATAACACACAAAACAGATTTTGTGTTCGGATGAACAGTACCCACGGCTGAACAGTACGTGAACAGTGACGATGAATAGTATCGATGAACAGTATGTGAATAGTGACGGTGTACAGTCGGTGAACAGTCCCCGAAATATATATATATATTTTTAGAATTACGACAACAAGGCAAGGCACGAATAGCAACGGAAATGATGAAACCCTAGACACTAGAAACTCAAGAAAACAAGATATGAAACAATAAACAAGGGATATAACTTTGATACCTCAACTAGCTCTGATGCCAGCTGATATGAACCCCGCCAACGCCGTGACAACACCCGTAGCAAATCAAACCCGAGGATCTAGATTGATATCAAGGTTTGAACATGAACACAGCGGAAGACCTCAACCCATTGTTCACATGGATAACAAACCTTGGTATAGGGTAGAAGACCACACAACCAAACGTGATATTTAGTTGACAAGTCAGTTGAACTCTTAGATCTACACTCTAAGAAATTCAAGAAAGCTTCAAGGAAGCAATTTGAGAATTTCTCTCTTTTATTTCTGGAATAATAATTGAATGAATTACATAAGTGGTCTCGGCCTATATATAAAGGAAACGACTAAACATCCTAATTCTACTAGGATTCCAATTTGGCTAATCCAACAAGGTTCACTTGATTCCTAACTACGGTTAAGACAATAATCTTAACTTTATTTCATTTGCTAACTATCAACTAACTCTAGTTAACCAAATGACTAACACTAGTACATTCGGCCAACCATTATAAACGAACTAACTAATGAGACCGAGACTAAGCTTACGAACTAGGGTTTTGGTGAGCAACCCGCGAGCTACCTTCTTGACTTCCTTAGCTCGAGTTTTCTTCACCCTTATTCACTAACACGTTGATAACTCGTGCTTCCTCCATGCCTTCAATAGCCCTTGGAACACCAACTTGATCCTGAACGGCTCTCACTAATGCTTGTAATGACTCTTTCACTTTCTTAGCACGAGCACGTGTCATTGGTCCAAGTGGAACC
This sequence comes from Coffea eugenioides, assembly GCF_003713205.1. Lineage (NCBI taxonomy): Eukaryota > Viridiplantae > Streptophyta > Magnoliopsida > Gentianales > Rubiaceae > Coffea > Coffea eugenioides. The sequence continues at coordinate 38,420,810 of NC_040038.1, forward strand.
TTAACTTGCTCAACTTGTAACGTTGGACCCTCGACCTCATCAGTGTGGGTCTCCAGATCTCATGGTCCCATGCATCTCTGTGATAACCATTTCAGAATCGCCAATCGTGTCCAAATTTGGGGGTCGACAAACGTTATAATAAAAAATCACTCCTTGAATTAGATACTGTAGATCCATTTTCTGATTGCTTTCAGTAGTGTACGGTTTAGCACTTCAAATTAGCGTTTTCAAAATTAGATCGGGTAGACCAGTTGAACTTTCTGATTACTGTAGTGATAATAAAACATTGATTGCCACCAATTTTGCTACATTTTTTCTTATACTAACTACATAATTTAAATCTAACTTCTCACATAAAGTGATAAAACTTCAGCAGTTCAGTATATTGTAAGTTACGTAAGCATAGAGCTTTCAATTTTCTTTTTTTTGGCAATCTGTGGGTCAAGTAGCCAACTTTTGCACTGTGCATCAAACAGTCAAAAGAATGTACTTTGCTCTGCTCGGGCAATCTCTTTGTTTGGCCAGTATCTTTCATGTGTATAAACATGGGGAGGCTGACTAAAAGTAATGATTAAGCTGAAATTCTTGACAACGAAGAGCTTTACCTTGCATGAGATCTGATCATCGTATACAAGTATTTAATTCATATTGATCATCTTTTGTAGCGCCATCCTTTGTGGTAAATTTTTCATTTGGATAGAACTATTGTTAATGAGAAACAAGTCTTTAGAAAACTCATAAATAAAAATTCAAAAAATGACCATCAAAATAGGAGCTTAAAAAGAATGAATACATGGGCAGTTTAAGATGATCATTAGGAAGAGACAACTGAATGTAATCTCTCTTCAGTACGTCACAATTTTTTATTATTTTTGGGTGAGTTGTTACACTTTTATTTTTTTTATTATTTTTTGGGCGAGTTGTTACACTTTTTCGTATTATACACATGGATAGATAGAAAGATCATGAGATTATAAATATGGGCTGATGGACATAGATTACACATTTTGATGACAGGGTTAGAGATAACATGTGGTTAGTAGTTGGACCATGATTTTTTTTAGACGATTCTTTTTCTTGCTTTCACTTTGGATAAAATTCTCAATTTTGAGGGATAGGATACCGAGTTAATCTGCACACTACACCTCGGAGTCCTATCTTGGTCTCTAGCATGCAGATGCTACTCACCAATCCTGCCCCTGTGTTTTCCTGTCCACTTGCCACCACAAAGAGGATGGTGGACTCAATTGCTCACATTTCTTGCAGACTCAGACTCAGTCCCTCCCCAATTTTAGGTTTTTGCTCCTTTTGCTCTCTATTTTTGTCTTTGCAATTTCATATTAACTATAATGCTGAAATAAGATGCCAACTGTTGTTTTTATTGACATATCCTTTTTGTTTTCCTGTGTTGTAGCATTTGAGACCTTTTCTCGACCTTTGAATCCTTTGAGGGCTTTATCAAGCTCCAACTTAGAGTCGAGTGATGCTGATTTTGTATTAAGGACTGAAGAGCAAATGCAAAGGACTGAGCTAGTTAGCAAATATAATTCAGCAAGTTTGGAACTGTCTGAGTTTGACATTGAATGTTTTGTTTACTCTCTAACGGCTATTATTCTACTTGCGATCTTATGTGTTTTGGTAATGTTCCTAAACATTTGGTTGTATTTGTAATTTTCCCCCAACTTCTAACTCACTTATTTGCTATGTTTTTTTCTTCTAAAGCTTGTGCTAAAAGTTAAAGGAACATTACACATAGTTGTGGAGAAGACTGGCATTTGGAAGAGTGGAAAGGAACTCTTTGAATTTGCTCGGGAAACACTTCCCCTTGGCTTACTTTTTGTGCAAAATACGATGGTAAAGCTATTTTTTTTTTATTATTGTTAAATTTCATAGCAATATAGTGGGAATATTGTGTTGACTATGTATTTCAACATTGGTTGTAGCTTGGCACATACACAGGGCTTCTGGTTAACGTAAACTCTACGTGGCACAAAAAAGCAGCAGCCGAAGAAAAAAAAACTTGCTAAATTGCAATTATGTAAACACAATGGAGATGAAGCAATGAAGGTAGCCTGGACAGCAGCGTCACTTCAAGCAATGAAATTAGCCCTGAGAGTATTCTTGCTAGTGATTAGAAAAGCAAGCAATGAAAAAAAGGCTTGAAAATTGTCAAGATACGAAGTAATATGTAACTCTATTACCTGGACTATTTTTTTTTTTTTTTTAACAAAAAATTTTACAAGTAGTGATGGCTTTAGCTTTACGGTAATATTTATATGGGATGGCTTTAGCTTTACTCCTGTTGGTCCTTTACTTTTCCTTATTTACAGCTTCTATTTTTCTCATTCCTAATGCTTTGTAATGTAATTTTCTTGTTGTGATTTTTGACCATTTACTTTTATTAATTAGTTTTCTATAATTCCAATACTTGAAGAGTGTCGGATCTTGTTATCTGTCTTCAACAATACTCGTGTACTAGTGTTCTAACCCGTGCATAGCATGGGTTTACATTATAACAATAAAAAATATTATCTTTGCAATATGAAAATTAAATCTAACAAATTTTTAAGTATTTTTGCATTCAAATTTATGAAAACAAATTTTATATAAAAAGGTATTGAAAAGAATTTAATAGAATGTGTTAATTATTTTCAATATCAGGTTAACTTTCAACTGTGGGTTGCATGTTCCTATCCCTCAAAATAAAGAAGGTACTATGGGATTATAAAGAAAAATTTATGTAGGTTTACTTATATGGATAATTTTGGTCAAATTTTTTTTATCTATTATATGTCAATATCTCGTAATATTGTGCATAAAATAGAGATATATACATGGGTGAAATCAAATATAGATATATTATATGTTATTCGTACTATTCATGTGAAATCAAATAGATATATACATGGATTTAAAGAAAAAAAAAAAGCTATTCATATACATGATCAATACAAAGAAAAATCAAAGATTCCTTAATCTTGCCTTCAAACCAAATTGTTCCATTTTCACCAAAATTATGCACGAATCTAGTTTCTTGTTTTCATGAAGCACTATTTGTACTCTCAAAAGTTTCCATTTAACCATTTAATGGTGAGATGAGGAATAAAACCCGTAAAGTAAATTTCACAAATTTAAATATGTAAACAAATCGTTATAATTTACAAAATAAGCGATCTTGACAATGGTTATTCGATGCACACCACAAATGCCCACTACCTAAGGCATGACAATGTGTATGTCAGACGCATCCCAACTTGGCAATAAAATAAAAACTCATATGCTATCTTACCCAAACAATACAGACAGTCTAAATGAGCAAGAAATATAGAGTAAACCTCTTGCATGGCAATAATTCTTAAAAGTTTTCTTACAATAACAGCATAATGGTTAACAACAAATTCAGTAAGTATTAAGTTTCGCGTAGTTGTATAACCCCATAATGCTTAAAAGTAAGAATTGAACACCATTTTTTCTTTCTTCCCTCTCTTGACAAAAATCTGAGCAGAAAATCATAGAGCAAATCATTACATATATGACGACTAAAGCCTACAAAAAATTGCCCACTTAAACATTTTTTTCCTCAGTAAAATTTAAATAATTCTTCACGTTTCTTGCTGTAAACCAAAAAAAACCTTCTAGAGCCAGCAAAGTAGTATTTATGATTCCAATACAGTGAATCAATGGCGTGCAAATAGTGAAGGACTGAAAGGTTGAAATTAAGAATAAACCATCTAATAGTGACCATGCTCAACACAAAAGCAAGATAAAAAAAAATTAAAAAAAGGACTACATTTTTAACTTACAAAGTTTGTTATTCCATGAACTGGTTTCAGAGTGACTGCATCTTCAATCATTTGCACCTTTAACATGAACAAAGTAAATCAATAACATAAAAGAATAAAAAAAAATTAATAACATAACCAAAAGTAAAATAAAAAGAAGATGAGTTAGGAAAATAGGATCTAAATGCAAAGTAATCCTAACATCTTTTTGTTATTTTAGCTGCAAAAAATTCTCTTTACCTTTTCAAGGAATATAAAGAAACTGGAAAGACCAACATATTACCACACAAAACTTTTAATTGCCCATAAACATTGAAATCATTTTCACGAAAGGTAAAGTCTAAATAAGCAAGAAACATGTAGTAAACCACTTAAATGGCAGTAGATGGTAAGAAATTTCTCTGCAATAACAGGCTAATACTCAATCTGCCATATTTACTCTATATTCACTTTATATTCTCAAAATGTTATCCCTAGTAGATGAACTCAAACCAATCTTCTAGGAACAAAATAAAAAAAAAATTTAACCAAAAAATGGTATTCTTGTAAACCTAAAATAAAAGGTACTCATTTAAAAGAAGAAGGGCAGGCAAGATTCATGCATATACAAATATATAGGGAACATGTACTTAAAACGAGAATCTCAACTAATGGCTCCTTGATCAGTTTCAGTGTTTTATCAGCAACTAAGAAAACACAAAAGTTTTTTTTTCTTTTGATTAAAAGAATCCATATACACTCTCCGGAAGATGAGAACCAAAACTTCACAAGGGAAAAAAAAGAAAAATAATTTTATCAAAAATAAAGACACGAAAAAAATAACTAAAGTTTTCAACAGTCATTGACATGAAATTTGATCTCCACAAATGGAGACTTTGGGTTGGTTACCATATGGATCGTCTTTTTGTGAGTCAATAATTGAACACACCCCTACACATAACAAACCAAAAAAAAAAAAAAAAAAGAAGCCATCAGATGAGCCATGAAAACTCCATTTTTCAGAGTTTCTCGACAACCTTTTCCTTCAGTTTCTCTACCAAGTAATTTTTTCATCTATAACAAATATCATACAAGTTTGTGTAGGGGGCTCTAGAGACCCAAAAGAAAGAAATAAGTAACATAGAAACTACTTAAAAAAGAGTACAAAAGTTAAAAAATGAAAAAAAATAGAGAAAACTTGAGATGAAGAAGGACGAACCCCAAGGAAGCAAAATTGCACGCAATGTTTCTCGGTGATGATCTTCTCTTGGCTGCATCTGTCTTGTGAGAAAGCATAGATAAAGAAATAAGGAACAATATAGGCGAAATTTAGATATTAACCAGGTGAAAATTTTTGGGGAATAAAACCAATAAATATAGAAAGGAAATAAAGATTAAGAGGCAACAAAGAACCTGATAGTCTGGAGATAGATTCTGCAAATTTCCTTGCTTCTGGAGCTGAAGACGATCAAGCAGAGAGAGAAGATCTGGAGCAACCCTATTATCCTACAAAGAAAAAAAAACCACAACAAGCCACAATGTTAAGACAACTAAATCGGAGAACAAAAAGGAAAAAAAGGCTAGAGAAGTTTAGGCAGTGGAGGAAAGAACAAACCCTTTAAGCAAAAATATCGAACCTATTTCGGAGAAAATATGAAGAAAGAGGAAGAGAGGATGAGGGCTTTCTGAATAAAGAAGCAGAGGATGGGTGAGAAATAGAGAGAGGGGAAAGGACGGTTCTGTGAAGCATTGAACCCAACGCAAGTCTCATCAACTCTGAGTCTCTGACAGTATGTCAATCTACCCACATGGGTAATGGGTTTCGTCCCCTAAAAAATAATCAAATCTGTGGTTAAATAAAAATAAAAAAAAGTTCCCCGTAGAGAGCACGTGGTTAAGCTGGAGGGTTATTAATTCACATGAGCAACTGCACCAAGAAAGAAATTTGCAAATTCACACAAGCAAGACAATCCCTTCAATTAACGACGGGAATTCACATGAGCAAACGACCATCAATTGGCCAATGACAGCGCGCCACGTCAGCAATTGGAACCTAATTGAAAACTCTCCCATTCGCCGATAGACTAGATATGTTAATGAAATGAAATTGGTAGTAATAGCTTTCCATGTGATGTCGCACTTGATGTTTGGAACCCCAGGCGGAAGCCCTATTTGGAGCTTTGTTTCAACTTTATGTCGCGTTGAGTGTGACTTTGAAAGTCCATATATGTTGTCCAATTCAGCTCAGTCATATATGTTACTCCCTCCGTCCCAAAATTTGGGTCGCTTTTTGGAAAACACACTTTTTATGTACAGTAGCATAATGGGACACATTTATCTGATTATTCCAATCGTGCCCTTTGTTGTCCGTGGAGTAAAATAACAAGCTATTGGGTGTTGGGGACCACTGGCCATTAAGACATTTGACTAAAAGGCAAAGACAAGTTAAAGTAAAGCAAACATCCGTTTCCAACTCTAGCTATTCCTCTGTATACTTGGGTTTCATAAAATCAACAAGATCAGTTATAGAAGATTGACAATGGAAAAAGGTAAGATTTCTACAATTCCGTTTATCACTTTGTTGGTGCTTTTTTTTTTATTTTCATTTTGTTTTATGATCTTTTGATCAATTTGAAGTAGATAATCTTGAGACTTAACATAATTTAGCTAATCTTTTATTTGGCTCCATTTGTTGTTTTTCCCTTTTTTTCTTGAAATTTGGCGGTTCATTGAAAATTTGTAGATGCATTTTTTTAAGCTTTTTGTTTCTCACGTTTCTTATAAATAGATTTTGGAAGCTGATAATTCTGATGCCTTTATTCTCTATATAATGAGATTATAGAGAGATTCGTCTATTGCACAAATTCTGTTTGATAATATTCCCCAGTGAACATGGATAATCATAGTTTTCAAAATTATGAAATCTCTAGGAAAAAATTGACAAATCAGCAAAGGCAAGCCATATTTGAAGCATTATTGCAATATAGTTATGGTGGACAACTAGAAAGAGGATTAACCAAAGTTATTGCAACACAGTTCAAAATTAGCACGAGGACAGTACAAAGAATTTGGGAAAGAGCAAAGTCTTCAATCATTAATGGAGGCTCGGTTGACATCTCTCGCAGGTTTCCTAAGAGGGCAGGACGCAAAAGGGTAGAGATAGACTTCAGCACTATCATGGAAATACCTCTACGGTGTCGAACAAATATTCGTTCTCTATCAACCAAAATGAAAGTTGCCAAGTCCACTCTTCATCGACGAATAAAAGAAGGTGTTATCAAAGCACATTCAAATGCATTAAAGCCTCACCTTACTGATGACAATAAATTGGTAAGACTCAAATTTTGTTTGTCAATGCTTCAACAAGAGAGTCTTAATGATGCACCTGTTTTCGAAAACATGTGCAATATGGTTCATATCGATGAAAAGTGGTTCTACATGACTAAGGAGTCTGAGAAATACTACCTACATCCTGAAGAAGAACACCCTATGAGGACTTGTAGGAGTAAAAAGTTTATTGTTAAGGTTATGTTTCTAGCTGCAGTTGCTCGACCTCGCTTTGATTGTTCTAGAAACAAGCACTTTGATGGGAAAATTGGAATATTTCCTTTTGCCTTCAAAGAACCAGCTAAAAGGAATAGCAAAAATCGTGTTGCTGGTACTCTAGAAACAAAGCCTATCCTATCAGTGACCAAGGAAGTGTATAGAAGGTGCTTAATTGATAATGTTTTGCCTGCAATTCGTGCTAAATGGCCACAAAGTGATGTTATCAGCCCTATCTTCATCCAACAAGATAATGCAAAACCACATATTGATCCAATGGATGTTGAGTTCATAGAAGCTGCCACAAGAGAAGGTTTTGATATTCGTTTATCATTTCAACCACCTAATAGCCCTGATATGAATGTTCTTGATCTTGGGTATTTTAGAGCCATTCAATCACTCCAGCATCAAGAAGCACCTAACTCTATTGACGAACTAATTTCTGCTGTTGAAAAGTCTTTCGATGAATTATCATCTGAAAGTCTCAACAATGTGTTCTTAACCTTACAACTATGTATGCTTGAGGTGATGAAGAATTGTGGAGGGAATAATTACAAAGTTCCACATATTGGGAAGCAACGGTTGATAAGAGATGGAAATCTTCCTTTGCAAATTGGATGTGATAAGGAGCTTATTGACAAAATCATCCATTATCTACAAGCATGAATGTACTGGTATTGGTTAGAATTTCCATATTATTTAAACTTTGCTAACTTCTAAATTATGATAAAGGTAGTGATAATGCTATCTAACTTATGATTGATTTCTTTTTCTCTATTTTGTTCTGAAGGTATATCAAGTCATGGATCAAGTTTCTGGACTTGGATTATGCTAACGCTTTTTGTGCAGAACAAGGGACTTGACTTTTGCTATTAATGCTTTTGTACAAAACAGGAGACTTGACTTTTGCTAGACTTTTGCTACTAATGCTTTTGTACAAAACAGGGGACTTGACTTTTGCTAGACTTTTGGTACTAATGCTTTTGTACGACTTGGCTTTTGCTAGACTTTGCTACTAATGCTTTTGTGCAAAACAGGGGGCTTGACTTTTGGTCCTAAGTTATTTTTGAGGGTTGCTTATAAGATTTGGTTGTCACTCGAATCCATTTTAGGGGCATAGATTTTGTATTTTGTTGATTTGTATAGACAACCATGAACTCTTGGAAGCAATGAGCAGTAAATGTTATTTTAGTCTTGGTGCTTTCAAATTAATGCCTTGCTTGGATGTTTAGGATTTCAACGTAATACGCATTAGTTGATCATTTTATTTTTTCTTTGATATTTTTTTCACTCTATTTATTTGTTAGTTTGATACTAGAGGCAAATTTAAGAGCAAGAACACAAGTTATAGGACAAATTTTACCTTTTCTTTTTTCACCTTTACATTAAAAAAATTAAATAGTGATAAACAAAAGGGTAAGGAATGCATCTAGCATTCTTTATTTGTTTATCCAAAAAAAAACTTGATTTGTATTATTGTAAGAAATTTGTTCTTTTGTTAAAAAAAAAAGATAGAAAGACAAGAAACAAAACTTTCATTGCATCTGCAAACACTTGTGTAGCTTGAAAAGAGTAAAGAAAAAAAAAAATGAAAAACAAGGAAAAAAAAAGAAAAAAGGAAAAAAAAAAAACAAAGATTTGAAGTGCAAGAAAAGAAATGGAAATGAAAAACACAAAAAAAAAAGCAAGGAAAAAGAAGAAAAAAGAAATAACAAAGATTTGAAGTCCAAGAAAAGTAACGGAAATAAAAAGAAACGCAAGGAGCTAAATGTGTTATGGCAGGGCCCATCATAATTGTTTAGTGCAATTTTGACTTTTCAATAGAAGGGTATAATTGGAAAGTAATTTTAAAAGTAGTTTGACTTTTTTAAAGTGACTCAAATTTTGGGACAAGTAAAAAGTGGAAATATGACATTAACAATGGGACGGAGGGAGTACTATATTTCCTTTCATAGAATTCAGCATTAAGAAATTATTTCACATACCTAGAAACTAGAAGTTGATTCCTATGACTCTTAGTATTTTGATGTGGAGTTTAATAACCCATTATCATATAATGTTGTAAAAATGACTAATTGCTATGCAGAATTTGAACACATGTCATGAATCCAATGATGATAATGTATACACCGTCAGTGTAGGAAAGATTTACTTTTCCTTTTATGAAAGTATAACTTATAAGTTATAAAGAATTAAATAAAATCATATGCATAATTTGTTCATTGCATTTTTTATACTTAGTTATCCTGTTTTCCTATCATGCAGTGATAATGAAAAATCAATAAATGCTGATTTGCACGGACAAATCGAGGAGAATGTTCAAACAGAAGAAAAATCAAAACAAGTTCCTGAAGAATAGAATATTATTTAATACTATTTACCACACTTTTTTATTTATTTTCAAGTTTTTGAATGTTATGGTATTGTTGAATGTTATTTTTTTCATTTTTGAATCATTATTCACTGAATTAGATGTTCAAATTTATATTATAAAAATACTTTATATTACAATGCGCACATAGTAATATATTTAAGACAAGTTATAATAGATTATACATTAAATTTGTATTTTATATCAACATTTTTATAAAATTAACTAAATTTTTTTTCGACGATTCCCATTCAACGAACGGGTACAAAATTAGTTATCATATAATATTGTAAAAATGACTAATTGCTATGCAAAATTTGAATTTGAAATTCAAATTTTGCACACATATCATGAATCCAACGATGATAGTGTATACACCGTCAGTGTAAGAAAGATTTACTCTTTCTTTTATGAAAGTATAACTTATAAGTTATAAAGAATTAAATAAAATCATATGCATTATTTGTTCATTGCATGTTGTACTTGAGAAATTGAATTGTATTACATTGTGAACCCAAGAAAATAATTTTTTCCCTATGGGGAGGTCGTGAACCCGATTTTATCGGGGAGGTTTTGGACCTAAGTCGTGTTGCTTAGTGATAGTTGGGAAAGTATTGGGTTGACAATTATATTAAGACCAGTCTGACGCACCCCTTTGTCAAGTTAAGGAGATTTAGGGTCTGTTTGATAACATAAAAAAAGTGTTGAATCTGAACTTTTTCAGACATTCAGATGTTTTGAGTGTTTGATAAATGAAAATTCATTTGCTGAACTTGTTAAGTAGTGCTAAACTTGTGTGTATTTTTTTCAGCACAAGAATCCTAATTGAATACTTAATTCTGATAAGAATCAATAGAATTACTTCAACTACCTTATATTATCTACCAAATCTATCCTTGTTTATTAATTATGTTCAAAATTCTTATATAATTAAATAACCTAATATTATCTATCTAATGATTTTCTATTTCTATTTTCTCCCTTTTGAATGACTTTCACTTCTTCTCGTTACTCCTCATATAATATAATTCATCTTTTATATTAATTTGATTTAAAAATAAATGTTATCATTTTCATACCTTACATTTAGTTAATTAAATCATAGGTTCTATTTCTTTTTTGGATGAAAAGATATAAGGGCAAAATTGTTAAATTTAATTTATTAAGCATTCAATTATAAATGTTTATCAAACAGTACAAATAGGTTTAGCATTAAAAATCAGATATTTATATAATTCTTTTCAGTGCTTAAAATTCAGCAAATTAATTGTTTCAGTATTCAAATTTCAGAATTCAGACTTCAGAATTCAGAATTCAGATTCAGTTTTATCAAACGGAACCTCAATCTTGTTCGAAAGTGAATAATTTGGCGATATACCAAATAACTTGCTTTATGTGCCTTATTAGTAATCGGTGTGATGAAGTAATTTCAGAGTCATGCATGCAATGAAATCAAGGGATATAAGGATGGTTTTGATTATTCGGTAACATTTATCCCTTATGTTTGATCTTGATAAATGTTATGTGAATATTGCTAGATTTTGTTATTTCCGTAGATGATTGATACTTGTGGCTTATTTCATGTAAAAATAATTTTTTAATGTTTCAAATTTAGAATATATTAGTCATAATTAAAACTTTTGAAAGCTTATCAAACATAAATTAAGTAAATACATAAATAAAATGGTTTCTTACTGAGCTTAAAAGCTCATTATATGATTTCAAAAAATTTTCAATTGCATAGGAAGCTTGACTGGAGGATGAGATAGAAGTCTGTGAAGCTCTCTTGGTGGCTATTAACTGTTGCTATTTACATTTTGATAATAACTACCAGATTTTTATTTAGTGGATAAACTTTTGAGAATGGCTGTACTATCATGGTTTGTTATAAAACAATAACGAATTTATCTTTTAAAGTCAATCAACTTTTAAAGTTTAATATGCACTTGAATTATTTATGTTATAATAAATGACATCTTTGTCGTATTGATTGTTTATATATTTATATTTATATAATAGAGCCCTTAGAGTAACCCTAATCAATGAAATTATAAGAATTATGATGATGAAATTCATGCAATCATAGATAAGGATTATTTTTAAACTTCTCTAGTATTAATAAGATAAGGCATAGTTAACACAGTCAGACTAGCATATATTATATCACTTCTATATAAGAAGCAATAGATGTCATCTACTATAGTCTATGATATAATTAAATTAGTATATAGGTGTTTGATAAGATGATCAAATTTACTAAATCTACATAGAGATGTCCTTTGACTGCCAAAGAATTAATCTCTAAGTGACTTTGTATAATTAAGTGATGCTTAAATTTAAGGTTATCATAATAATATGGATAGTTATATTTTATTTGCTGTATGATTGTTGCAGTAGCATGGAATGATCACATCATTAGCATATGAATATACTTGAAGTATGGAAAGATGGTGAAAAATCTATAAGGATTTACCACCTCCTATGAAAGATGAATTATCTCATGTTTGACCACTAGAAGTATAACTTGGAATTCTTAGTATTAAGTGGAAGAGTCCTAGAAAGTATATCTAAGTACTTCTTTATTGGAGTTATATTTTGGTATAACAAATTAGCATTAATCACACAATGAAATAGTCACAACTTATTCCAAAATTAATGTGAGATAAGTGTGATAAAATGATATTAATTACATGGTAAATGCTCACTAAAAGATGAAATCATCTACTTGATTTTTCTTAAGTGGGTGGTCATGATGCATTGTTAGATGCCAATTTTAATCTATAAGAATGAGTTGATTCATTAGTGGAATAAATAATAAATTAAAAGGAGTTTTAATTCATCTAATTCTTATTTATTAAGAATTAGTTTTAATTCATCTAATTCTTATTTATTAAGAATTATAACTCATACTTATTGTTAACATGTATGAGAATCTAATGAGTCACATACATTAAGAATTTTTTTAGTTGGATAAAAAGAATTTTAAGTAGGGATTTGAAAGATAAATTTTTATAACTTAAAGTTTAATTAGTGAGTGACTTATGGTGCAAATAAGTTTAAGTCTTGCAAATATAAGAGTTATATTAGAATAAGGAAATTAAATCCTAAAAACTAGTTTTAGGTTTCCATAAGGATATAGACAACTTATTTGTCTATAAATTACTCATTAAATTTTTATTAGTAAGACTAATTGACACATAAATTAATTTGTGAGATTTTTGTAAAAAATCTCGAGAGAAAAATATCCAAAAATTCATCCAAGAAAATAAGAAAGAAATCACATCTCTTATTTCTTTCAGGGTTTTTGTTATACAATTTGTGTGAAGTGTTTTGGCAATAACTAGCGCTAATATAATTTAAAGTAATTTAACGTAGGAGGTTCTAATTAAGGAGGTTCGTGAGGATCAACGTTATAGACCAGAAATGAGTGCGGCTATTTGGATCTCTTAGCCATCATCTATATCAAATCTCCACCGATTTATATAGTATTAATCAAACAACGATCTGCTAAAGCAATCAAAAGTTCTTAATTTTCTATTGTGCATGTTCCTATGATTCCTTACACTTAGTTCTATAATTTTGCATTCATTAACTAACATTCTCAATTAACAATTTAGCCTTCTTCTTAGACTGAGAAACACAATGACTAGATTTTCCTTCTACATCATGTTCACATACAATGATTTAGAAAACCTTGTAAGACTTTCATTCACAAAAATTTACTCAATCAAAAAAAACTCTAAGTATATAACCAATACTGTTTATATTTAGCAGCTGCTACCGGGGAATGTGTAGTCCCATTTACTACCAGATTACAATAGAATCAGCACTTGCAGTTGTAGCAAAACAATCTGGAGATTTCTGCTTGAGATGGAGAAGAGACAGTAATCCTTTCCAGCAGCCAATCATGATTTTCTCTCGTTACCTCTCCAAAAGCTGCCACTGCCATGTCCTCCTCATTCTAGTATCGTCGGAACCACCGCCTTCCTCCTCCTCTTCTTTGCCCTCTCTTTCGGCATTATTTCTCCCGGTTTGGTCTGATTCTACAACCACTGCTCTCATCTCAATCCTCCCTTGAATCCCTCTTTCACACTCACAGGGCACAGTGTGCAATACATGCCTACATCATCTACTATCAGTATTAAATTATAGGGTTAATTCCACTTTGTCCCCCTAAACTTTGGACGATTACCCACTTCAGTCCCTAAATTTCAAAATGGGACACTTAAATCCCTAAACTTATAAATACCTCCCAATTAAGGAAAATTGTTGACAGAATCATGTATGCTGTTGGTAGTCGAAGTGTCACATTTTATAAGTTTAGGGATTTAAGTGTCCCATTTTATAAGTTTAGGGACTTAAGGTCCCAATTTATAAGTTTTAGGGACTTAAGTGTCCCATTTTGAAGTTTAGGGACTAAAGTGGATAATCGTCCAAAGTTTGGGGGGACAAAGTGGAATTAACCCTAAATTATAAGATGTTTTTTAATTTTGAGTTTGTTTGTCTACTTTGATGCATGGAAAAATGAAGCTTTATTGCGGAAATTTTTCTAAACTGAATTTTGTGTTTGGATGGTGTGGCTTATGAGTTCAATAAAGTCAGAAGGTTGAAGCTTGTATTTGAATTAGCATAGGCCATACTACGTACGTCTATAGTACTAAGGTGGTGTTTGGTTCGCATGTTGGAATCGGATCTAGATTCAGAATCATTCATCCTAGATTTGGAATGGAATCAATCATTACAATACATTTGTTTGGATCAGTGCCAGGAATGTATATCATTACTATAGTTAATGTTTGGTTCGTTGACTCTTTGTAAATGGGATATAAGAAATTTTCACTAATTAAATATATTAGTATAAATGTATTAGTAAATTTAGTATAACTAATTAATAATTTCTATTAGTAAACATGTATAATTAATAATATCAATTATATTACATAGATTAATATATATTATATAATACATATAACTAATAATAATATTATTATAAGTTTGTAACTAATTAAATTAAATATTATATATAATTAAATATAAATATACAAATGTTGTAATATAAATATATAATTATAATTATAAAATATATACAAATATTAATTATACAAATATTTTATATAAATATAATATATATTACATATTAAATATAGTTATTATTATATGGTATTATATTTAAAATTAAAATTATAATTATAATTATATAATTTATTAATATTATATACATGTATATATTATAATTATATGCACATATAATATACATTTATAAATATACATATATATTATAAATATATGATTATATAATATTAATAAATTTATAATATATATTACATAAATGTAATTATATTTAAATAAATAATTATAATATAGAATTATATAATATAATAATATCATTATTATAAGTTTGTAACTAATTAAATTAAATATTATATATATAATTAATTATAATTATACAAATGATATAATAGAAATATATAATTATAAATATATAATATATAAATATTAATTATACTAATATTTTATATAAATATAATGTATATTACATATTAAATATAGTTATTATTATATATTATTATATTTAAAATAATAATTATAATTATAATTATATAATTTATTAATATTATATACATGTATATATTATAATTATATGCACATATAGTATACATTTATAAATACACAAATATATTATAAATTTATTTATATTATTAATAAATTTATAATATATATTATATAAATATAATTATATTTAACTAAATAATTATAATATATATTTATATAATATACTAATATTATAATAAAATATATAATTATAATATATTATATATATGTATATATTATAATATAAATATAAATATATAATATATAATATATATAAATATTAATTGTATTAAATATTATGTAATTATAAGATTTGGGAATCACACTTGGGTTTTGGACAAAACCCACCAACTTACTAAGGAATGGTGGAATGCTAAATTTTTAGACATCATTCCAAAATTTCAATTTCGATAGTAGCGAACCAAACATGAATCATAGGGTTTATTCCAATTCCCTATTCCGAAACCCTTTTACCAAACGCCACCTTAAATTTATGGGTCAAGATCCTAATATATTCAAATATGTTTGATAACCAAAAAATAGAATATCATAGTTAATTAAATGGGTCCAAATTTGTAGACAAAATGTACTTCAAAAAATAATGGATAACCTATTCATATAATGCAAAATGTGTTCAAATGTTAAGATTTCAATATTTACATTTCAATAATTTAATGGATTCATGATAAGTTATTCACACAATAACTTAATGGATTCACAATAAGCTATTTATTTATCATTTAATGCTGAATGTGCTCAAATATTAGAATTTCAATATTTACAATTTAATAACTTAATGAATTTAAATTTTAGTTTTATCAAGTGCACCCTAAATATGCTTGTCTAGATTTCACCAGAAAAGCTACTGAGGACTTTGTCAAACGCTGAACCAACCATCAATAAATACAACAACCATTCAACCATTCTAACAAAAGCTGAGAAGAGTAGATTTCGCAAAAATGGTGAACATCATTCTTGTAAGGGAAAAAAATCATTGTTGTAGAAAAATTTCAAAAACTGTTCACATTACCACATGACTGATTTACTTGGGGAAAAAATTCTTATAGCAGTACATGTAAACTTTTCCTTTTTACAGGCAGGTTATGAATGAGCTGTTTGATAATCTAAACAACATCAACTGTTTGACGGATCTTTTCACACATTTTGCCTGTTGCTGTATTGTTTTGCTGCTTTGGTTCTTATGATATTGGGCTATCATATCAGCATTATAGAATATAGACTGACAATTATCACGCAAAATTTTTACAAGTTTACTTAGTAAGTGTTTTATCAAGTGTTTGTCCTAAGGTCCAGATACCAGCTTTTGGGTTTTCCGTACGTAGTGATAAATATATACCCATAAGTACCAACCAAACATCAAACTGTTTACACAAATTGGGAAGAAATTTGGGCAACCTCATGCCAAGCGTGAGGCCCCAGTTAACTAGTAACACTAATAGTTTCAAAGTGAGCCAGCGGTAGAACCAATTGAAGCGTCCAATGGAAGAGATATATGACAGAAAACGCAATTAAAGCACCAAATTGCTGCCATCTTTCTACACAAGACATTGGCGGATGCATGCTCGAAAGTACCTGGAAGCAAATAATTGTTAAGAAAAGAAGGTAAACCCTTGAACAAATCCAAAAAAATGAGTTAATCCAGCTAGTCAAAGGGAGAAGTTAATCATGCATTAAGGGCTCCTGATCTCAGCCTGAAACTATTAATAAAGCGTGCTCTCCCCTTTTTGCTTCACGTTGTAAGGTTAAGAGTCTCCTTGAATCCAAAAAAAAAATATATTTGTGCGCAAGACTTCTAGCTAATATTTTGTTGATGGCTGTTAAATTTTACATTGAGTTCGATTAAGCTTGATCGCCAAGATCATCACAGATCTTGATCACCAGTTTTGATGCATTCATTCTCAATGAATTTTAGGTTAATTCCATAAAAAAGAAACCTAGTAAGTTGCTACCAATTTAGTAGCAACAATTCACAGGGGTGAAAATTCAAGACAAAATAAAATAGTAGAATCTAAAGCAATCACCTTAAGGTAGGAAGCGCCACAAGCAGAGCTATTTTTTGCACCGCCACTGCACTGTCTGGTAACGCACAAAGACAAACACCATCATGCCATGAACTCATTTAGACAGTTTGATTAATTCCATTAAAGAAAAAAACATAAACAAGGTGTATAAATATACCAAGAAAACAGCAAAAGTGCTGGCCATGATGACGGGGAAGCCAGGAGCTTGGGGTTCTAGAGCTTCGTTCAGCGACTCAATATCTTGCTTAGTCTTGTCAATTAGATGGCATATCTCCCCCAGGTGCTCCACAACTTTCGTCTTGTTGCTAATATTAACCGTGTCTTTTTTCTGCCAATGTGGGCATATGGGAAACAACAATAAAGAGTTGCTAAAATGAAGGAGACAAGTAACAATTTATGGAGATAAAACTAACCGTTGCAGCTCTAGGAGGAGTAGGCGAAGGGGGAGAAGTCTCCGCAGGAGAGGTGTTGCAGGGACTTGACATCCGCACCATCACCGTGGGGGATCGATGAAGCAAATAGATACAAGAAACATGGTGGACGGACTTCTTCCTCCTCCTGGTCACGGTTGGAGATGGTGGAGAAGCGGGACGGAGATCCAACAGGGTCGACATAAAGGAAGTTGTTTTCTTTTGTTCTTAGACTCTAGGTTTTGTGTAGGAAAATCGAGGGTTTTGATGCCGACCTGGAAAACTCATAGTACAATAAATTTCCGAAGAGTTCTGGTTTGATTTCTTTTCCTGTTCTAATTAGGAGTGTTTTCCACTTCTACTTGCAGCTTAGTTGTCCTTATTTTCATTTTTCTTTTCTAAAAAACATTAAGAGGAAACGTATTACTAAGAGTTTTTTTTTTTTTTGGTATTACTAAGAGCTTGTTCATTCATTTTTGTTATAATTTAGATTACTTATTACACATTATTTTCTTCTATTCTTCACATTCCAACCCAAAATCTAAATGAAATACTATGATGTAATGAGTTTATCTCTATTAAGACAAAAGAAATAAAATCTTTCCCTTTAATATATATTTTTGTCTCTTAAGTTTTTTTCCTCAAGTTTCTTTTAGAATATGGGGAAATTCTATCATATTAGTAACGGAAGTTTTATTACTTTTAAATGGGGTATACATTTGGCATATTTCATAAAGAGGAATATTGAGACTGTATTATCCCATCAAGGGTTCATCATCTTTGATGTTTCTTTTCTTGCCAAAATCTAATTTCCCAAATTTCTTCCTTTCTTTGTCTCTTCATTCTTCAATTTCTTTTCTTTTTCCATGATGAAAAATAGGAACGATGTGACACTGTTTCCACTACCATTTTTCATCAACGTCATTCCAGCTAGTTTGGATCTGTCAGAATTTCTCCAGCTGATTTGATAACCTAAATTTAAATTTGAAACTCAAATTTTGCATATATATCATATATCCAACTATGATTGTGTATACATTGTCAGTATATAACAGATCTACTCTTTAATAAAAGTGTTACATTTGTCTAAGAAAAACAACAATCTAAAAAAGTGACATGTTATGGTAATAAAAAAATCTTGTTCCCAATTTATTTGACTAATATGTAAAAAAAAATGAACCCAAAAGGCTGACATCAACAAAACTTTGCATTAATTATCATAAAATGTGTTTTGTGATTTAAATGAAAATCAGTTTTACCAAATCCACCTCCCTTGTTTTCCCAACTAGACCTACCTTCATGAGGACACATAATTTTATCTAGCATAAAACCTTTCAAAATGGTTTCTTTTTTATTCTTATTAATAAGCGTGAACAATCAATACAATGGTTTTATAATTTTTGATCTATTATTTCGGAAATTGAAAAGAACTAACCGACTCGATGGTCACAGTTGCTTTTAATATTAGGAAGACTTATGGTGTTAATGTAGCAGCAATGGCGAGTCTGTGTTGGAGGGTTAAGAGGAACCGTGAACAACCTTGGGCCAAAATGCTAACTCATAAATATGTGGATAAAGAAGCTTCTTTTAGTAAATAGAAACTTAATTTTGAACAAAGGCCATGGTTCTATTAACAAACAGTGCCTTAAGATGGGAGTGGATCTTTTTAATAGAGGTATTGGATGGGTTATTAGAAATGGGAATTATGTAATAGTTTGGTTTGAGGATTGGACTGGTCTTGGACCTTTGAGTTCTCTTATCAGTGGACCATTACAGCCTGGGGAAGAAAATTTGGTAGTTGCTAACTTATTTGGGAAGGTGTGTTGGCACACAAAAATCTGTGTACACAGCGGAAGTAATTTTGACACATAAAAATATGTGGGAAGATAATGAGAACAAATACTCAATAATTCAATTAACTCAAAACTCAATAATAACAAATATCGAGTCGTAACTTTTCGCTCACGACAACTCACAAATCTCAACTATGAGATTTTCTCTCAAACCTACTCTCAAACTCAACTCAACTCTTCAATTAATAACTTGCTAGACTGGTAGTATTTATAGATTCTAAAGCTTCCTAAAACAAATATAATTATAAACCAAAACTTACTTGAAAACTAACTTAAGATTTCCTAATCTAATGTGGAAACTAAACAAATAAGATACCAAAACGAATTAGGAAACTAATACTAGAATAGCTTGGTTTAATTTCCTTCAAGGTGAATCTTGGAATCTCCAATACATTTCCTTTCGGTTCCCTAACCTTGTTGTTGAGACAATTAAAGCTATTCCAAGACAGCATTTTATGTGTTGGAATGAAACTTTTAATTGGAAAGCAGACCCTATGGGAGAATTTTCCTTGAAGTCTAGTGTGAATCTGTTGGGGAAGGACAGCAAAATAGCTGTGAGGAATAGACCCTACGGGTCTGGAGAGTTGCTGCTAATAATAGTGTGTTGCATTTTCTATGGATTGCTTGCCAGGACAAACTTCCCACAAAAAACAACCTCTTGGTCAGGAAAATTGTAAAAGAGGAAAGCTATAGTTTCTGTGATTGGTTGAAGGAGGACTCTCTTCATGTTTTATGGGATTGTCCCCGTGCTAGACATCTTTGGCAAGGGCTATCCTTACCTCAGTTTCTACATCCCCAACCAGGACAGTCCACTAACACTTGGCTTAAGACTGCTTGTCTCAACTCTTCTGAGTGTCAATTCTAAAAAATCCCCTGGGGTCTTTAATTGCCTTTGGTTGCTGGATCCATTGGAACCAAAGAAATAGAAGCTTGTTTGAATCTCAGCTTCACAGAAGCAATTTAATTCAAGCTTCTATAGCTACTGCTGCTGAATTCCTTAAAGTGGGACCAACAAATAGAGAATTTGTTTCTGTTAAACATCAAATTCAGGTGAGCTAGACTTCCCGACCCCCAAATGTTTTCAAACTCAATACGGATGGGGCCTCTGTTGCCAAAGCAGGGAAAGCTGGGGCTGGAGGCCTTATTAGAAATCACCTAAGAGAATGGACTGGTGGCTTTTGCAGAAACATTGGCTAGGCTACAAATACTGTAGCTGAACTGTGGGCATTA
The DNA here is from genome assembly GCF_003713205.1 of Coffea eugenioides. Taxonomy (NCBI): domain Eukaryota; kingdom Viridiplantae; phylum Streptophyta; class Magnoliopsida; order Gentianales; family Rubiaceae; genus Coffea; species Coffea eugenioides. The sequence goes on from NC_040038.1 coordinate 38,441,612, forward strand.
AGGGATGGATTGCAGTTAGCTAAGCAACTTAGTATTTCTAAACTCATTGTAGAGTTGGATGCAAAAGTTCTGGTGGATTTGTTGAATTCTAAGGTTGATCTAATGCATTCTACTGCTCCGATTGTTTTTGATTGTAGGTCTATTATGCAGACATTCCAGGTAATTACCTTTAAGCACGTCTATAGGGAGGCAAACCAGTGTGCGGACTTTTGGACCAAAATGGATGTAGAGGAAAAAATTGACTTTATTTTATTTGATTGTTATCCCTTGGCAATTTCAAAACTGTTAGAACTTGACTGCAGAGGCTTTGCCCTGCCTCGATTTGTAAACTTTTGTTAACTTATTATTATTAATGATGACTTTTCTTAACCTAAAAAAAAAGAGGCTACTTAAGCCTCATTAGGACAGCAACGGGCACAGAGAGGCAGGCAATCTCGGTCAAACTTTCCAAAAAATTCCTTATAGTGTATTAGCTTTGAATTAAACATCTATCACTTTGTGCCCCCCTCTTCCCGGGAAAAAAAAGTTTATTGGTAGTTAATTTTGTATCCTTTAACTTTCTCCTTGAAAAAATCAACTCCAGTTTCCTTATAATATACAATTATTTTAACTCTATATCATATCCAAGTTACTACTCTCACATTTATTGCACCTCTCGTTATAACACTTTCCCAAATTAACTAAACTAATACCAAAGACTCTTTTTAGCGACTGCCTCAATAGACACTGTAGTTTTAAATATAACCTTAGAAAATACTCTTCATGTAAATTTCCTAAAAACAAACTCTTAGTTTCGTATATTAGCTAAATTTAGAATAACATCATACAAATGAGTACATTTTATACACTAATAGTATATATACTATCACCGTTGAATTCATGATATATGTGCAAAAGTTGAATTTTAAATTTAAATTTTGCATATTTGTCATTCATCCAATACTAACAGTATACAGTCAGTGTAGGAAAGAATAATCCTATAACAAATGATGAATTAAAGGCAATTCAAAAATTGCTAGAACTCTATTTATATGGACCTAAATTTAAAAAAACAGAACGATAGAAGTATTACTCAAACGCCATGATTCTTAATGAAAAAGACAAACGGCAGAAGATTACATTAATCCTGTGCATCTAATCTAACTGCAATTTGTGTTTGTCCAATGCTTAAATGATAAAGTTTAGGGTGTTTAACCTAATTTTTTTGGGGGTTCTAGGATGCCCGAGGAGAAGAAAGACCGGGATGGTAGAGTAAGGAAGAAGAATTGCGTTCCATTAGTGGCATTTGAAGGGAGGAGGAAATAGCTGTAGAAGGAAAGGAGGTGAGAGAGAACCCATGAATGATGAATTGGGTTTAACACACGGCCCTCCACGTGGTGCTTTGCTAGATTAGGTGTAGGCTAGTATCTGCAGGCCAAATGACAAAAATGTCCATCATTCCATCCAAAATCACTGCTGACCACCACTAAAATACCAATATAACTGGTTATTTTATTTTCCCAAACAAGTCCAGCTTTAATACACATGGAAATTTCCCTTTCACAGCCACTTCAGCATGCCTTTTTTCCTTTTTAATTTTTTTCCAATAGGGGAAGATGGGATTTAAAAAGTGGGTTTAAATCCAAGAGCTCTACGTCTTGAGGTCTCAACTTTAGCCCATAAATCAATGCTTCCACAGCCACCTCCATATGCTTGTCCAAGTGTAAATCGTAAATATTTATTATTTTTGTACCACTTTTCATCTATTTATAAGTTGAGGAAAAAATACCCCTGCTGTTAGCACATAAAAATCAACAAATTAAGATGAAAAAGCTTGAGCTTTGGACCACATTGAGTTCAGATGGGTATAACATGTGCACGTGTCTGTGTATGTTTGCGCGCGCGTACGAGTGTAAGTGTGCGTAACACAAGGACAAGCAGGATAGATGCCATTGGTTGTGGAATTTAAATTATTGGAGCTTAGATAGGTACTATATGAGGAGGTGGTGGAAAAGTAGTAGTGACAGGTTGAAGAGAAATTCCAGCAAACACTCAAGACTAGTCTGATTAATATCAGTCTACACGTGAAACTTGAAATGAAAATCTCCTTATCTATTTCCAATATCGCCACAAAAGCTATAAAGAAAACTAAAAAGCCTTATTCAAACATTCACAATAGGGCAGCAGAAGAATGTCAAATGCATTACATGGGGAACTGCATTCCCAAATATGATGCAATTCACATACAACACGAGAATAGTTAGCTTAGAATATGAAATTGCTTCAATTTTGACATTTAGCAAAAACATGGATTATAGGTAAAACTTTTACCTTACTTGTGTCAATTAGGAAACACAATAAGTATGGAATAGGGACGGGAACGGTCATCAGATTGACCGTTCCCGAGCGGTCTCCTCACAAGCAAAAAGGAAAGGCGAGAAATGAACCACGTCAAAAGCCTTCAGCAGACCCCCAAAACGACATTGTTTTATTAAGTGAGAAGGAAAAAAAATAGAAGAAGTGTTGACTGTAACGGACCCGTTACGGAACGTCAGTACTATTAGTAAGCAAAGTCCCACCCAAAATGAAAGGTTGAAAATGAAGAGCCCCACTTAGACTCCCTCCCAAATGAAGCAGTTGCTGAAATTCACAACTATCAAAAAATAGGCTTGTGAGGAAAGGAGAAAATAATAGAGAAAAATAGGAGATTGGCAACATACGTGCGACATTGCGAAAAGCTATGGAACTGCGGCATTATTGAAGGAAAATCACAGCAAGGAGAAGCAAGAAGTGGTGGCAGAAGGACAAATTTTTTGTGATTATGGTTTATTAAAAGAAGAAGAAAAGTGAACCCAAATTACAAAGTGGAAGATCGTGAGATCTGGAGTAGTGAACGACCACAAATCAGTCGGGTAAAACATGAAGAACCCGAGGATGATATAGTAATGTGTGTAATTTGACAAAAAAGTGGAAGGACCTTACTTGTGAATGTTTTTTGTGTACACTATGATTATTGCATAGAGGGATGTCACATGAGCACAATTTTGTGTATAGTAATTGATAAGTGCAGCGTGATAGGAGTATTATGTGTTAGTCTTTGAGCGTCGAAACAGGAGAGTGGGAATGGAGGGGGAAATCTTGCGGCACAACTGCTTGAGAAAATGTGTGCATGAGTTTGGGAGTTTGTAGGTGTAAAAAATGGGTGTATATTATAATTACTATGTGCTAAGTAGATAGTACAACGTGTTGAGTGTATCATACACTGCGAAACCAAATAGTCAAAAGATAATTCAGTGAAGGATGGCTCATACAGTACGTTGGCTTAAAATTATGTTATGTAGAAAAAAAGTGACATGGAGAAAAAATGTTACGGTGTGTTAAAGTGTAAATCATTATCATAACAAAGTCAAAACATGGTGTATATAGTACATAGTATAAGGAAAAGGACTAGAAAATAACAAAGGCTAGAGGCGAAGAACATATTATATGGTATTGTGAAAATGTTACCTCCCTATATGTGACTTGGAGCCCATTTGAAAAATAAAGCCATAAAAGATGAAATGGATTGCATGGAATTTGATGATAGGAGAGTTGACAGTAATATAAATACGTTAGACAGAATAACAGACTGTTGTATGTGTCATACTCGGCGTACAAAAAATGTTACAAGCTTTGTTAGTTTATGGGCCACGAAATAATGTTGGATAGGTCTTACATGCAGTGGATGAATAGGTACAGAACAGAATAGAATAGAAATGTTAGTCTGAAATTGGTATGTTGTATTTGGAACTTCAGTGGGGAATGTCTAGTGTATGAGTTCATGTGCATGAATACAATATTGGATAAGTCTTACATATTGTGGATTAACAGGCACAAAGAAGAAATGTTAGTGTAAAATTGGTATGTCGTATTTGGATTTTCATTAGTGTATATCTATTGTATTAGTTCATGTGCATGAACACAATGTTGGATAAGTCTTACATGTTGTTGGATAAGTCTTGCATGTTGTGGATTAATAGGTACAGGACAGAAACAGAATAGAAATGTTAGTTTGAAATTGGGATGTCGTATTTGCGACTGCATTGATGTATGTGTATTGTATTAGTTCGTGTGCATGAACACAATATTGGATAAGTCTTACATGTTGTCGATTAACAAGCACAAAGAAGAAACAGAGTAGAAATGTTAGTGTGTAATTGGTATGTCATATTTGAGATTTCGTTGGTGTATGTTTATTGTATTCGTTGTTATGCATAAACACAATATTGGATAACTGTTACATGTTGTGGATTAACAGCAATAGGATAGAAATAAAATAAAAATGTGTCTTTGAAATTGGGATGTTGTATTTGGGTCTTTATTGGTGTATGTTTATTGTATTAGTTCGTGTGCATGAACACAGTATTGGATAAGTGTTACATGTTGTAGATTAACAGGTACAGAGAAGAAACAGAACAGAATTGTTAGTGTGCAATTGGTATATCGTATTCGGACTTCATTGGTGCATATTTATTGTTTTCGTTGTTCTGCATAAACACAATGTTGGATAACTGTTACATGTTGTGGATTAACAGGTATACCACAGAAACGGAATAGAAATGTTATTGTACTCAGATTGGTAGGTCATATTTACAACTGCATTGGTGTATGTTTATCGTATTATTTGCATAAAGATGTCATTTATTGTAGCAAAGTTAATAGGTTTGTGAAACGAAGGCAATTGAAAAAAGTTAGAGTAAAAAGTTGCCCACTTGCTTGTTGAAGGATAGAACAAAATATCGGTACCTTCTCTTAGTTAGTCGTTGTAGAGAATGTGTTATGTAGATTTGGTGGTAGTATATCATGCGTAGCTGTACTTCATACTGTATTTCATTGTTAAAATCTTAGAAATTGAAAAGCAGAAAATTTGTAATAAATTTTTGTGACTAATTGTTGTAAATGGCATGAAAAAGATCAAGAAGATCACCTAAGAAAACGAGCAGAGAAGAAGAAGAAGGGGGAATACGCTGTGAAAGGGAAGGGCAGGCACTATCAAATGCATCGAACAAGTAAGTGGGCAGTATCTTTCTCTAAATATGGGCAGTAGGAGGTGACATGCATAAATTTGATTACAATATGAATGAGCAGAGGTAGGATGGTACGGATAAGAATAGAAAGACGGAACAAGAGTTTAGGCGAAAATGAAGAAATAGAGACAGCGAGAACAAGTGAAGTCAGACAACCAGTTCCACCGTTGAATCCGTGGATGAAGTTTGGGTAATATTGATGTTCATAAAAAATAATAATCATGAGTAGAATGCATTGTTAATTGGTTAATATTTAATGTATATAGGAAGGAGTATCAAAACACCGTTCCAGCGAAAGGTATTAAGATAATAGAGGTATGCATGGAAAGCTAAATAAATCATTAATCAACAAAAAATGGCATGGTAAATGTAAAAAACACAATTAGAACATGCTGAGTTGCATATAACATTATTCACGATTATATGCATCCAATACAGTATAATAAAATGACCAAAGCAGCATATGATAAACAGAGCGAGGAAGATGTACAGAAGCGAAAAGAGAACTATCGAAAAGCGAAAGAGAAGGACAAGACAGAACTGGTGCGGCTTGGAAAGGCTATACCGCCAAAACAGCGGATTAAGATAAACACAAAGTATGGCTGGATGAAATGGGTAGTTTTGTGATAATTTGTGGAAGGCTAACTAGTTTTTTTGTTGAATTTGATTATAGAATCAGAAGTACACCATTCGTTGTTTACTAAATCAGATGTTTTGGTTAGGATCAAACATCGATGAAACAAAAAAACAGCAGATCAGAGATATGGGGTTTGGAGGGCTGTTGGAAATAAAGTGTCGGTCCATTCCGAGTGGCATAGGAACCTGGCTGATCGACAATTTTAATCCGACAATAAGCAGCTTTCAGCTACATAGAGACGGTCTGCTACCCTTAACAGCAAAAGATATCAGTTTAATCCTTGAAATCCCGAATGATGGCCCCGTACCGATTGAAGATACTGATAGCAGTGAAAGTGGAGATTTTGGGCCAAGTCGATGAACATACAAATGGAAAGAGCTGTCAAAGGAATTAGTATCCATGAACGGTGGGAACGAGTTTAAACGACTATTTGTTGCATTTGCTTGTGGATGTCTATTGGCTCCAATTACTAGGATTGAGTATAAAATCTGGCTATGGGGTTGCACGAAGGTGGTTAATGAGGTGGCTTCATTAAACTGGGTAGAGTACGTTAGAAATGTACTATGCAATAAGGTATTAGAAGTTCAGAAGAAAAGAGGAAAGTAGCACCAATATGTTGGGGACTGCCTCTTTGTCCTACTGGTAAGTTTAGTTACGCTATATAAAAAGTTATTAAATGATCTAACTAGCTGGTGATGCAACGAAAACAAATTCCAACTAGCCGGATGATAAATTTTTTATGCATAGTACTTGAAATGATAAGTGAGTGTGAAGGATGGGAAAGAGTTTGTTCGAACAAATCCGACATTAGAAATGTAAAAAAATTTTACTGCCGTAATACATATTTTTGCAGCTGATATAATTCATGAGTCACTCTCCAATTTAATTGCAGGTGCATTAACTTGATCGGATGACAATACTAAAGTATAAAGTGGCTCGAGCTATACCAAGAGCAAAAGCATGGACAGATGCTTTAATTTTAGAGTGGGATGCATTAGAAATCGATAATCTCGGAGGTTATGGAAAAGGAAAACTGGTGAGAGCGATGGTTTTGTTGATGAATTGTAACTTACTAATTTGTATATATAGACAACACATACCATGTACTTGTGAAATGATTGTTTGATTTTGTTTTCGTAGATTGGCCCACATGAATAGGAAGATGCTGAATCTAGTGCACAGATAAGTGAACTACCCTCTAAGCTAGTTGGAATAATGATGGACAGCGGGCATCATGATATTGCTGTAAGATGCCTAACTTTGAAAATTGATGCAAATTATGTCCTATTCTTGCGTAATTAAAAGTTATACATTGTTGATGATGTAAATAACCATATGTAAGCAGCCAAACCTAGCCTCATTTAGGAAAGTTATTTTGTGAAATAAAATCATTACCGTAGTCTGCGCATAAACCTTACAAAATATTTGCATTTGCTATGCATGACATTGAAACTCAAATAAGTGAACAATAAATGGAGTATGAGACAAGGAAGTGCACAGACATGTGTGTTAAGTTTCTGATGGCCAGAGTTGGCAAGATTTTTCATACGCCGAGCACAGAGAATACTACTGCTCAGCAAACAAGTATACAATTGAAACATAGTGAAACCACGTGACGAATATTAGTTGCTAAAAATGTAAAGGTAACTCTATACTTCATTCGATTCGAATGGCAAAATACACCTTAAGGCATTTTCACATATATGATGTACATAATTTAGTGATGCAAAAAATTTCACTAATTCATTGTGTAAAAGGCAGATTTAGTGACGAGAGCCATGCAAAAGTGCAAACGGCAGAAGTGCATACTATAAATTGATAAGTTCTGAATTAAATCGAAACAGGCTATTCTGTGACGACCCCACCGTATCCAGAGGCGTACCAAAGGGTTTAGCGGATCGTCTACCTAACTCGCGCCAAGACTCGATATTCTAAAACGAGAAAATAGATTTCACGCTACAAGAAAAGTTCTATATACACTATTATATCTTCAAAAATTGTATAAACTATTACATAAAGTCATACATACCATTAGTACCAGAAAGTAAACTCTAAAAAAGCTACTAACTATAACCACTACAACAAATGTATACATCTTACTAGTCAACTTATAACAAGTACTAGGGCAAAATCAACTATTTTGTAAACCAAAAGTCTATACACCTTCCCGAACTTTCCCCACGTCGGCCCCTGCTAAGAAAAACAAATGGAATGGGGTAAGTTATATACTTAGTGAATAATCGGGGGTAAAAACGTGAAATCACATCCAAATAAACATATAAATCAGGATATTTGACATCAATAATAGAAATATAACATCACAATGGTAGGATACGGGTGGCTTCAAAGCCAATTCAATTCCCCGAGTTTGACCACCTGTTGACATTCCGTCAACCAAAATACTCATAGTCCGTAGACTCCACTTCACTTTCCCCGTTCACCTTATCAACCCCCCACTTGCCAGTCAATAGCACACAGCAGTTCGAGCAAAACAAAATCACTTAGTTTTAATCAAAACTTTAACAAAGAACGAAATCTCAAGGTTAGCATGGAACTAACTTTGACCAAACCCCGACTGGCTCGAATAGTTCATTTACTCTTGGAATCGGGTTAGAACCAAATCCTGAGATATCCAGTCTCTCAATAGAGGATATCTCTCAACAAAGTACTCGTGTCATTTAATTACCCCAACAACACACAGTACAAGGGGTTCAACTCAAGTCATGTAATCACTCCAACAGCACACAGCAAAAAGGATACTCAACACAAGACATGTATTCTCACATATTAAATCAAGAACAAAGAATGAGTTTAAAATGAGTGAGATAAAGTACACCCTCACCTAAGTATCCGTTTAACATATACAAAGTACTTTGACAATTTCTCACATAAACAAACCCAATTACTCACTCAAAATAGTTAGCACGTAAATCAAGGCACTTTATACGGGTCCACCGACTCCGTCTGGTTCGTCACTGCCTGTGACAGAAGATTATACTCAACTACCAGTCAATCGACCATCACAAATGGAAATAAGGACTAAAACGGCCAAAACAGCAAAGAAATGCATGTGCACGTGCGCGGAAATGAAAACGGTATAAAAATGGGTTATACGGTTTTGATCATAACCAGAGCTGTGGTTATCGGATCAAGGTGTTTTAGGTAGCGTCTCGAAACTAAGACAAAGGGTTACAACTTTCATGAAGACAATCCAATCCAGTTTTCAGTGAATCTAGGTCGAATTTGCAGATTACAGAACCAGAACTCCAAAGGCTGGTTTATACCTCTAGTGAAAATTTGGGCGGCATGCCTCTTGTGTTTACCTATTTTTCAGCCATTTATGACTTCATTATTTTCCTCAAATCAACCCCAATGTCATACATAGGCAATGTTACTACAATAGCCCTTCAACTAGGCTCAAAATAATCCAATTACAACACAAGTCTTAATAAGGCAACCGGAAATCAAGTTTAAAGGCAAATAGCTAAATGGCAGATTTGACGTCTCTTGGCGTTTCGGTCACAACTAAATCTACGCCTATCGGTTTGGGGTAAACTTTATACCATTTTGAAGCTAAGACAGAGAAATACAAGTCTTATGAAGACATCAACATCCAATTCGTGCATTTTCAAAATCAAAATGTGACATCTCAGAGGAAAACATAAAACTCTCCGCAAAGCAGTACATTTGGTAGTTAAGGGTATTTTGGTTCATTTCACATGATACAGTACTTAGATTGAGCTGAAATTTTATATGCAACTATATAACACTATTTCCTACAACTTTCATGTTTTGACCTAAGCCTGATTCAGCTGCTAACATGGACAAATGAAGCTGATCATAGCAGGACAGATCGGATTCACAGTTCTGGAATTGATGATTCAATGCTTGAAATTCACATTTATGTCTTAAATCACTACAGTAAGTCCCTATCAAAGCTTATCAACATCATATGCTTTAGAAACAATACTAAACACAACTGAACAACTCAAACCCTAGTTCAACAATCCACCATATCAATCAAAACTAACCAATTAACCGTTATAAGGCAAGATTAAAAGTTTCTAACTAAACTTTAACAAGATTAAATGCAAGAAAAGGATAGGAAACCACAATACCTCACCAAGGCTGCTTGCAAGAGAGAATCACAACCTTTCCCTCCAAAACTTTGCCACACAAAGCTTTCTAGGTTCCTAAGTAAGTGTTTAATCGGTTTGATTTTTGGATTTTTACTCAAACTAAGCTAAAACTCAAGATTGAAATTGAATGGTTTTCTTCCCTCTTTTCTCTCTCAACTCACGGCTAGCCAAGGAGAAAATGAAGAAGAAATGAAGCTCAAGGAAGGATAAGAAGGTTGGAATTAGTTTGGTCAAACAACCCTTGGATGGTTGCCAAGTGTCGCCTCAAGATCAAATCTCAAATTTTCTTCTTTACCTTTGTTTTTTTGTCAAATATTTCGGCTGCATTGAGAAGATATTTAAGGCTGATTTTGTTTAATTGATAACAAGAAAATTAAGGTAATAAAGTAGTGTTCAAGTGGTGCACTCAATCGGTAACGAACGGTATACATCGATTCGAGCCGTTTTTCGTTATTTCGCATGTACTAGGATTTTAATTTATGATCCACTCACTTATTATTATCACTTCTAATCACACACTTTTTCTTATATAAAACCCACTCTTAATCACCAAATCTAGTACGTACACCTCACCAAGTGATCACACGGCCAAATATACGCAAAAATCCTAATTTACCCGAACTAGGAACCTAAAGGAAAAACCCTTGATTCTATGGTTGATTGCAGTTACTAAGAGAGTGAATGAGTAGTAAAGCTATTCTAAAGGAATAAATGCCAAATAGGAATTTTAAGAAAAATAAAAGAGATTTTACCACTCCATAGATCATCAACTTAATGTAATCCAACAATCCCTCGAGCTTAATTACACCTCACGAGTGGATTTTCATACATAGACTCAATTAAACAACAATTTGGTTGTCACAAATATAACTAGGGTTTTTAATTAAAATTTAGGGTTTCTAGTCCTTTAAAACAAAACAAAGTTTTAAATCAAAACCAAAGAAATAAACCTTAGTATCTTTTCTAAAAACAATCTCCTAAAATTTGGTGTATCACATATTCATTATGGTTTGTTAATATAAAAGCAGGCTGAACTTTCAGAGGTGAATAGTATGAACGTGAGTTGCCAAAGAAGGATATTAAACATTGCAGAAATGCTGTGTTCTCATCCTAGGGCCAAATCAGCAACAACAGAGGTCGAAGCAAAGGAGAAGCAAAAACAGGGGTTGTGTGATTCAGATCAAATACATCATGATATGGAAAATGAGGACCATTCCGAATACGAATCGACAGAAGACAGAAAATCTGACGAAGATGAAGAAGACGGTGATAGTGAAAAAAAACAAGATGTAGACGGTAATGATGATCACATTGAGACCCCTAGCAGATCAATAGATGCGGCTGATATAGCAAACTGATATTCGACGGGGCAGGAGACAATTGATAAAGAGCAAACTGGGAGAACAACTGATAACCAGGGGGCAGAAAATATAGGCAACACAAGTGATGGGAAGGACGTATCCGACAGGGTGTACACGTCAATAGATACTGTCGCGCCCCACTTTTTGATCGGTGTGATGAATGTGTGATGTGTGATGTGTGGTGTGTAATGTGTGAACGTGTGCAAAATGAAAAGTAAAAGGCCATGGGACTTAGAATGCGACGATTTGGCCAAGTGAAGTTCAAAAGGGTTTTTTGTATCAAAAATGGAGTCGCCACTTGGTATAGAGTTAGGGTGTACCAAGTCACCCAAAAAGTGTTTTTGTTTTTGAATAAAAAGTAAATAAACCCTTTTTGAGAACTTTTGGGTCTGCGTAACCAAAAGAGGGATCGGGGGTCACATTTGACGAAGGGGAAGACAAGGATAAAAATCCAAGGCACCCCTTCGACCTAGCCAAGGCTAGTTGCGTGACTTAAACCAATTTTCCTAATTTTTCTACCCAATGTATGTTCGCACGTTGGATATGACTATATGAATGCAAAACGGAAAGGAAAATGCAATCCTAAATTCTACGATGTCTCTCGTGAGGCTTTTGGTCCCAAACCACATGAATTGTGGCGGCCAACAAAGGAAAACCTCATAGAGGTCGATTAATGCAAATGAGATTCGAGTGCGCAAGTGTGAAGGTGTATGAAAGATGCAAGAAGTGTAAGTGCAAGTGCTTGTGTGAAATTGTATAAAGGTGCTCGTGTGAAATGGTATAAAGTTCAAGTATTTTCGTGTGCAAGTGTATGAAAATAGAATAATAGAAATAGAAGGTAAAGTGGAATTTCATTTGTGAAGTGAAAATAAGCAAGTGATAGGTAACATGTAGTAAAAAGGTATGGTTTGAGAAATGTGAAAAAATGTGATTAAAAGAGTATGTAGGTGATAAAAAATGAAAGTATGATCCTAGAGGAATGCAACAAGTCGGGTACGGGGGTTGACTCCTAACTTTTCGACTTTGATTTACCCTTTGATTAGAAGGCAAAACTAGCGTGCTAAGGCTATCGGGTAGCCACACTCGCTCGTTTCCCTTATCAGAAGGGGACACTCAAGCAAATGGACCCTACAACTATCATGATATGCAAAAATCCTAAAATGAAGGGAAAGGGGGTTCGAGGAGCATGCCAAGTGATAAAACTAAGAAAAATGCATGATATGTGGTGAACAAGCAAATGATATGCTAATGAGGGGAAATCCCTAAGGGTCTAGCGTTGGACTAGCCCGTTCTATGAATTCCGACTAGCGTTGGACTAGCGGAAACGTACATTCATCCATTCCATTCATTCATGGCTATGAAAGCAAGTAGACATGCCAAAATACTCGTAAACACATAGCACATAGCATTTAGCATGCTCGACTAGATGCAAGAGCCTAATAAAGCAATTAAACATGTAGCAACAAAAACAAACAAGGGGAAGGGAAAGTGGACCAGATGCTCTCCGAGCACTATCTATTACAAGCCAAGAGGTGTACACATACCCCATAAGACTTAAATAAAAGTAAAGCAAGTAAATGCATGCAAGGAGGCAAGGAAAGCGAAGTAGACATGCATATTCACATAACACATAAGAGCACATAGGAGAAACAAAAAGAGATAAAAAGAAATTGTACCTTCCCCGTGTGCAATGCTAGTAAAGTGAACGAGACTCAACTTGGGCTATGGTCACTAAAGAAGAAGCTAGTTTGGGCTAAAACCATTCAAAGGAAAGGATTAATGCATCAATATAATGATAAAGATAAATATGACACTCGGAATCCATCAGACATCGAATCCGTCCTCACTTTGCAACTTTAGAAATGATCCAATAAAATAAAAAGAAAATAATAATAAAATAAAATAAAATAAAATAATAAAAAAACAAATTAGACCAACCGATCACCTAAACCATCTCAACATGAATCTTCCATCAATTGCAACTCAATGAATATCAAAAACTAATTAAAGCCCAAAATAAAGGCATGATCATCCAATCTCCAAGCATAACATCCACTAAAACCCCAAAAACAAGCATTACTCAAACATTTGAATCTAATAAATCGTTTAAGCACTTCAAGGATTCCAAAAATAAAGAAAGAGTCAAACAATGATTGAAGTTGCAATGATTTTTGGACTTAATTACAAGATACTAAAACATGCTTGGGCTATTGTGGCACAAAGAGAAACTTAGAGGGATCAAATCGATTAAGTGTTCCAATTACTTGGGCCATAGTGGCATGAGGGGAAACTTGAGGGGTTCAAAGTGCAAATTTTATTCTTTGTTTGCATGCAAACTTACGTAGGAGAAAAATTCTGCAGCTAAAGCTTTCTGCAACTCTTATTTTCAGCCGTATGTTGCCAATTCCCATACCCAAATCTGATCTAAACTTTTCCATCAAGTGCCAAAACTCCAAACTAACAACGAATATAGAACTTTAGCATTTAAACAAGCAAAACATAGGAAGACTCATGCAAAAAGACAAAAAAAACTCATACAGTCTGCAAAAATTGAAAGCTTTCTCACTGCAATCTTCTTAGCAGCTTCATAAACCCAAATATCCAAGCAAACTCAAATGGGGTCCATGACCTTATCAACTAGAATCCCCATCCAGCAGAGAAACAGCACAAAACATGAGATTAAAGCTCAAAATCTCCCCCCTTCATCCTTTTTCAGATTTGCAAGCAACACAGAAATAGAATACTTCCATTTGCATATTCCAAACAAAACCTCAAAACTGGTTTCAGATCATGAGTTACATAGCTTGCAGAGATAGAAATGAACATTACAGTGATTTAAACACATAATTCAAAACCCATCGCAAGATCATGCAATTCCAGGTTTCAAACCAGCTATCGGCAAGAGGACAAGGAAGAAAAATGAAGATTCTTGATGAAAAGTTGCAAGATTAGCATATGATTCCTTTGTTTTCCTCTCTTAAACATGTCAAAGACTAACAAAGCACAGCAAATGATGCAAAGGCCAATGTTTAACTAGTGTTCATGAAGATTCAATCGGATGAAACAAAGCAAATGCTACAGCTCCCAACATCACACTCTATTCTACAATCAAAATGCAGCAATTCAAACATTCCAACATGCAAAAAGATCATGATAAGAATCTGCAATTCTCCTTGTGCAAAAATCCCTGACATGGGAGGCGAATGGAAGGAAATGCACGGCTAGTAAGAAGCAAACTCTGGTTGGGTTTTAAATGCAATCCGAACATGACTCGTGGCTCAAACAACAGAGATTTAGAATAGAGTAACATGGTTACCAAACATTTTTACACTTTATGACCATAAAATTCTTAAGCTGAAGCACGAAAATTCAGAAGATTAAATCAAGCAAGCATCGGACAACAGTATTCTCTTTAGCAACAAAGTTTCAGTAATTTTTTTGATTCAAATTGAAATGTGAACATGTGAAGTAACGGGCATGAACGCTTATTGATTCATCCATCCCCTCAATGCTGTAACCCTCTACCCATGTTGTTAATCATCATCCAAATGCAAGAATTTATCTCATGGACATTCTAACAAGGAAACTGGACAGAAAAATGCAGCGAAAGGACGTGTAGCAGCCAGTGCTTCAACATTTATGGGATGATGCTTAGTGAACGGGAGGGCAGAGAATGAAAGTTTACCTACGCTCCCCTGAAGTTGCAGAAAGACGGCGTCGGAATGGAGGAAGAATCAACCTCAGCGCAAGCCGAACGAAGCTGGGAAAGTTTCATCTTGGTTCTTCCGTTGTTGGTCGTCACTCTCTCTCAGTCGCTCACGGCTCCTTTCTCCTCACACTCCAGTTGCCCAGAAATATTCTCCCCTTTCCTTTAATCCTTAGCCGTCTCTCTCTCTGATTTCCTTTTTACTCTCAGCCTTGCCCAGCTCCCCTGTTTCTTGCTCTCTTTTTGCTGTCCTTGCCCGTAGCTTTTACTCTTTCTGGTCTTTCTTTGGTTTTTCTTTGTTTCTAAACCCTCACAGCCGCCAACTCCATAAGCTTCCCGTAGCTTTTGCTTTCTCTCGCCCCCCCCTTAATCTCTCCCTCTCTCTTGCTCACTCCAGATTTTCTTCTGCCCGTCGATCCTCTCCTCTAGCCTCCTTTCTGCCGCTGTTTTCCTTTCTTTTTCTTTCATTTCCCTCCGTTCGTCCTAGCTCCCCCTGCGGCTGCTGCATCTCTTGCTATTTATATGGGAATCCAAGTTCCTTCAACCCTTCACTGGATGGTCAGGATGAAGGGCCTGCCCCTGCCTTCATCCTGCCCTTCAATGGCACGCACGAAGCTGTCCTTTGCAAGCTGCCAAAATGCAGCTTGCAGGCCGTGATTTCTTTTTTTTTTTTTTTTTTTTTTTTTAATTTAACAACTAATTAATTAATCAAACAAAGTTGACAATAATAATAATAATAATAACAAAAACAACTTAATTAACATTGGATACAAATAAAAATAAATAAACAAAAATGCAACTTCCCATTTTCCTTTTTCATTTTTCTCATTTTTTCACTTTTCCAATCCAACGAAAGCCTATTTTTTTTTTGAATTTTTCTTCTTTTTCCTCTTTTTCTTTAATTTTCCATTTTTTCCATTTTTTCTTTTTCAAAAATAAATTAACAAAAATAAACAAAAATGCCAAAAGATTGAATTTGAACGTATTTTTGTGAACAATTTTCCTTTTTTCTCTTTTTTCATGATTTTTCCCCTTTTTTCTTTTTCATGATTTTTCCACGCTAAAACTTAAAAATAAAACAAAAACTAGAAACTAACTAAAAAAAACTAAAAAGCAACCACGACAAATGAGAATAAAAAGTAAAAGAAATTACACCAAAAATTTGGTGTCTACAGTTTGCCCCTCTTTGTCTGAGTTTTGAAAAAACTTGAGACAAAGAAGTAGACACCAAATACTTACCAGTGTTATTCAGTTGCAAAATGATCCGAACGAACAAGAATTCTAGAACGGGACTGACCCGAACATGAATGTAAATGGGATAGACCCACGGGATAGACCCGAACAGAAATGTAAATGGGATAGACCCACGGGATAGACCCGGACAGAAAGTTAAATGGGATAGACCCAGACAGAAATGTAAATGGGATAGACCCACGGGATAGACCCGAACAGAAATGTAAATGGGATAGACCCGGACAGAAATTTAAATGGGATAGATCCAGACAGAAATGTAAATGGGATAGACCCATGGGATAGACCCGGACAGAAAGTTAAATGGGATAGACCCAGACAGAAATGTAAATGGGATAGACCCACGGGATAGACCCGAACAGAAATGTAAATTGGGATTGACTAGAGATAGGAAATTCAAATGGGATTGCATGAAGAAAACTGTATAAGACTTTATCTGAAAACGTATCCACAGATTTGCCCCAGTAATGAATTGGTCAGTGGGATTAAACCCGAACCTGCCATGATGATCGACCAGCGGGATTATACCCGGTCCTGCCGAGATTGGCGGGATGAAACCCGGTCCTAACGAAAAAAGCGGTCAGCGGGATTATACCCGGTCCTGCCGAGATTGGCGGGATGAAACCCGATCCAAAGAAAAAAGCGGTCAGCGGGATTATACCCGGTCCTGCCGAGATTGGCGGGATGAAACCCGGTCCCAATTTGATAAAAAGCGGTCAGCGGGATTATACCCGGTCCTGCCGAGATTGGCGGGATGAAACCCGGTCCCAATTTGATAAAAAGCGGTCAGCGGGATTTGATAAAAAGCGGTCAGCGGGATTATACCCGGTCCTGCCGAGATTGGCGGGATGAAACCCGGTCCCAATTTGATAAAAAAGCGGTCAGCGGGATTATACCCGGTCCTGCCGAGATTGGCGGGATGCGGTCCCAATTTGAAGCGGTCAGCCCGGTGATTTATAAAAAAGCGGTCAGCGGGATTATACCCGGTCCTGCCGAGATTGGCGGGATGAAACCCGGTCCCAATTTGATAAAAAGCGGTCAGCGGGATTATACCCGGTCCTGCCGAGATTGGCGGGATGAAACCCGGTCCCAATTTAATAAAAAGCGGTCAGCGGGATTATACCCGGTCCTGCCCTGCCGAGATTGGCGGGATGAAACCCGGTCCCAATTTGATAAAAAGCGGTCAGCGGGATTATACCCGGTCCTGCCATCCAATTGGTCAAGATCTTGAATTTGATTTGTCAAGAATCAAGAAATTTGATTTTCCAAGTAACAAAAATTTGAATTTTGATTTTTGATTTTTGACTTTTGAATTTTCTGATTTTTCGAGAGAATTTTTTTTCAAAAATAATTTGCCCCAGTGTAGGGCCCTTTTCCCTTCTTTCTTTTCTCTTTCTTCGGCATCGGCCTTCCATATCACCAGACGCTCTTTCGTCGATTTCAACTATGAATACCTGCACAGGGCTTACATGCACTCAAATGAGTGTGACTGATTTGAAAAAAATGCATTATTTTGATTCTTGGACGAAATCCTCAATTGGACTACAAAAATATTTGCCCCTGTGTGGGCTTATTTTGCGAAATTTTGCAAATAAAAATTTTGCCCCTGTTTGGGCCCATTTGATTGCAAAAATTGGTTTAGATGATTTCCCATTTACTTGAACAAAGAAAAACCGCACTTTCTAAAATTTAGAAAAGAGTGCACATATACAACAATGTGAAGAAACTTTAATCGTCAAGTTTGAACTCATGCAGAAATTTCATGATGAATTCCTCGAAATAACACCAAATTTAAGAAGATTTCTTCCTTACTTTTAGCATTGGTGCTTAGGGTAACGGGTCACCACTTCTGGTTGACTCATCTTTTCAGGACCAATCAAGTGACTTTATTTTTGAAATGGCTAAGGAAATGGGAGATAAGAATCTGTCTCATTCTTGTGCCCCAGTTGTATGTAATCCATTCAATGTCATATCTTAGTGAAAGCAAAGAGTTTGTTACCCTTATTTTCAAGAAAACTTAGTCAACACACAAGCTTTCTAGGCTTGTAACGTATGGACAGAAGTGATAGCTAAACGTGTGGAAACGGGTTACGCCCTTATGATCACAAATGATTTGATGAATTTCTTATGAGCATGATCCTCACTTTGGATTGTCATGAAAGAATAAGTCAACGATGGACTTTATTAGCTTGTAATTTGGCTTGAAAACGATAGTTAAAGAATAATTTTCAAGGACATTGCACCGAAGATCGCATTTTTCAACATTGCCCTCATCTGGACTCCAGATTCTTGGACTTTGTTTGACTTTTTATCATCACCCAACAGGGTCTTCCAACATCAAATCTTTTGCATCTTTCTTTTGCATTCATTTCGCTCATTTTCCTTTTCCCTCTTTTCCAAAAAGACCCTCGCGGGGTTTCACATGAAGAGCAGCGTCAACCTCACACCCAATCAATTCAGAAATACAGCTAAAACTTCCGGCATCAGAAATTTGCTTGACAGGGCCATTGCAAAGAACAGAAGTCAGGACTTTCGGCTTTGTAATGGGGTCAGGTGGGGTGCTTAGAAAAGTTAAGGTTTGAAAACGGATTTCAAAACTGGTTTGAAGAATCTGAGATCGCATTGTTGCGCCAACCCTATTTTAGGGTAAAATCAGAATTTGCCTCAGTTTTTGCTCAATTGAGGCTTTTTCTCTTTCATTTTTCTTTTGACTTTTGACTTTTCGGCCTTTTGCCATTCTTTGAAATTTCTCAAAATTTGCCCCAGTTTACTTTTGAACTGAGGTTCTCTTTTCTTCCTTTGCCTTTTGATTTTGTGGCTTTTCACTTTTTCCACTTCTTGAAATTTTCCTTTTCAATTCAAACTTGCCCCAGTGTGGGGTTTGCGATTCTCAGGGGTTGCCAAATGAAGTATTTTATTCTGAAGGCTCAAAAGGGATAACGAGAGATAGAATGTTTGATTGGAAAAGAAGAGGGCCTTACTTGTATTCCGTTCCTTACATTGACTCTGAAAGGAAACTTTCATTAATGGAAAATTTCAGCATGTATCTGAATTAACTGATTGAGGAAAACCCTTGTTCATCAATATTTGTGAAACATAGGCGATCCACGCGGACAAATCTCTTCTTTTTCTCTCTTTTTCAAAATTCGGAACCCAAGTGGAATCAAATTTCCCCAATTTGCAGTTCCCTCCTTATTCTAGCATTTTTGCTTTTTCCCTTTTTCCTTTTTTCTTTTTTTGTTTTTTTTGAAAATTCTTCAATCTCCCTCCCCAATGTGGGGTACGACCATGAGTGCATTAGAAAAGAACCACCAATTTTAGCTCAAAATGGGGGTGCAAGGGGTGATCAGTGTTTAGGTTGTAGAAACGACGGCCAAAGCATCATTCTTACACCTCATGACAACCAGAGTAACGAAACGGTTATTGAAAATCCATTCCCCTATTTGATATTTGAAAATTTTCCAATATAGGGTAGTGATCATTAGGGCTCTTATCTGAAACGAAATTATTCTTTCATAGACTCAAAATGGGAGAGCAAGTGATAAAAATCTGTATAGATAGTGAAACAAATGCTCAAAGTATCATTCCAAATTTTCAAAACAAACAAGAATAATGCACATTTTTGCTTTCACTTAGATGTGAATTGAATCCGGTTAAACCAATGGAGATTTTTCCAAGCAAAGATTGTCCCAACTTACAATTTATCAATCAATGTGACTGACTTTATTTTGGGGTTAAATGAAGGAGAAAAGGTATCTCATTGGGCCTCTCAGATCACCAATCTAGTGTACACAAGAATTTTAGAAAGTATACACTTGTGAAATTCAGGCTATAGGTTGAAAAAACCTCAATTTGGTCTTATTTCTCAAAATTCATCATGAAATCTCCAATGAGTAAGAATAAAGAATGAAATGTACATAAATATACACAAAACAATAATTGTCCAAAAATTTTATTGCTGAAAAAGTTTGATACAAAATTTCTCATTCAATTATGGTACAAATGAGAAGAGAGAGACTTGTAAAGAGCTCCACATATACACTTTTTGTCTCTTTTCTTTTGGGAACAAAATGTATTAACAAATCAAATATACAAAATCTTCCTTTGGAAAACAATTACAACATCTCTCAGAGGCTTTAGCGTAGAGCTTCCAGATAAATCATTTATGTTTTCGTTGTAGGATCTGCCCAAGAATCAAATAACACTTGCAGTTTTGACACTTTATTAGATCGAAAGTGCCATCAGATATAGAAAAATATTTTCCCTTTATTGAAGTATTTTTATGAATGCAGGGAAGGGGGGAAAACAAAAGAAAAATACCCAGAGTTAGTAATCAAGACTATAAAATTGGTATGCATGTCCTATGGGGGAACCCTTTTTGTGCCAAGGGTAGGCCTAGCATGAAAATGCAATCCTCTAGGGTAGGCACTATACCATACCTGACGGATCTGATCAACTCATTGAGTGAAAAATAATTTGAAAAATTTGGCCATTGGAGTGACGAGAGATTTGTCAAAATGAGGACAACGTCCGAATAGATTGATCACCTTTGATTTGCAAAACGCATGGGTTTGACCTTGACGAACTTCCTATCGAAAAGATGGGAATTCGTTTTGACAAATTTTCTCAGTGAGTCAAAACTCCAACTGATCAAATGGCTGGATGCAATGGATGCTTTTCTCAAAATCGACTAGGTTTTCCATTTTGAGATTCGACATTGACATCCTAATTGGTCAAATGAAATTGACAAATTATTAAAAATCGACCGGATTACCCTAAAAGGGAAACAGGTCAAAAAACGGCTCGGTTGCCCTAAAAATGGGTAAATTGGCCAAATGAATGAAATTGAATTTGATTTATTCAAAAATCGGCCGAATGACCCTAAAAAGGGTAAATTGGTCAAATGAATTGACGATTTATTCAAGAATCGACCAGGTGACCCTAAAAAGGGTAAATTGGTCAAAAGACCCTAAAAAGGGTAATTTGGTCAATTGAATTGATAATTTATTCAAAATCGACCGAATGACCCTAAAAAGGGTAAATTGGAATGGTTTATTTAAAATTGATTATGAATTGACAAAATGGATTGATCGAATCGGCCGGCCATTGGTGGTTTCAGAAAATCAGTCTATGAGCCTTCTAAAATCACAATTTGGCCTCAATTTATTTATCACCTCAATAGGAGGAATCATTTGTGAATTTCTTCAAATTAATGTCCTTCACGCAAGGGATTTTTACCAATTTTTGATAAAATGGCCAAAAAGTGATTATTAGATGCTCATATTCCAAAGATCACTCTATGAAAATAATCGGATCCTATCTTACCTTGTGCACTACCCCTTTGGACGGTACAAAAATGTAAACGTGCAAGTCTCATTGGATTAAGTATCCGAGACACAAGGTGGTTTATTCCTAAACACGGGATTCCCTATGTGGCATTCCCTTTCTATGGTTTATGCATGATGCCATTTATTAAAGCGATGTAAATATGTGACAAATATGACCTAAAGGACATAAATAATGCATCGAGGGGAAAAAGGTCTAAAATGAAATGTACTTATCGAAAATTAAGTGTAAAGACTGAAATTTAGACATGTGAGCTATCTAGTGGGCGAGTCACTAAAAGAGTGCCAAAGAGGCCTCTTATTGCTATGGCACATGAATGCAGGCCAAGAAAACAAAGAAATGGTTAGTGCAATTGATAGTACACATAACACATTGGGAGCAATTAAGAAAAGAAATACAATAAAAGCAAGTAAAAGGGGTGGAACCCCCTCCCTCGTGCCTAATGTGCTTAAAAGGGTGAGGCTGACTCTAACCTAGGCAAACTCTAACATGGATGCATGAGGCTGGGGTTCACTAATGCCTAGACTCGATAAAGCTTCGGTTCCCAAGCCTTCAGACCTAAAGGCGAAGGGTCGTCACTCCCAGGGCCTTTGGTCGGTGGCTCGAGTGATCCCTTAGGTAGCGCTATGGGCGCAGAGCACACCATCCGCCTACCCAAGGCAATCGATCCTAGTCCTACAAGGCGGTGTGGGATGGCGCCCACGAAAAACAAAATAAAATGGGATAAAGCAAATAAATATGCACGTATGAAGTGTTCCCCTAATTTGAGGGAAGGGGTTGAGAACCACGCGAGGCTCTAAAGGTGACACACCCCCTCCCAAATGCAATGCAAGCGCGAGATAAACAAATAAACAACATCCAATCAACCAATCACACGTACGTGAGTGAGGGAATAGTCGGATACGCGCGCAAGGCAAAAGGCCCTAAAAATGGAAAATGCAACCCTAATATCCAAATGCAATGCATAAAAAGGGTAGAAAAAGGAAACGAATGGCTAAGTCAAATGCTCGGACCCACTTAGGAAGTCCCCAGTGGAGTCGCCAACTGTCGCGCCCCACTTTTTGATCGGTGTGATGAATGTGTGATGTGTGATGTGTGGTGTGTAATGTGTGAACGTGTGCAAAATGAAAAGTAAAAGGCCATGGGACTTAGAATGCGACGATTTGGCCAAGTGAAGTTCAAAAGGGTTTTTTGTATCAAAAATGGAGTCGCCACTTGGTATAGAGTTAGGGTGTACCAAGTCACCCAAAAAGTGTTTTTGTTTTTGAATAAAAAGTAAATAAACCCTTTTTGAGAACTTTTGGGTCTGCGTAACCAAAAGAGGGATCGGGGGTCACATTTGACGAAGGGGAAGGCAAGGATAAAAATCCAAAGCACCCCTTCGACCTAGCCAAGGCTAGTTGCGTGACTTAAACCAATTTTCCTAATTTTTCTACCCAATGTATGTTCGCACGTTGGATATGACTATATGAATGCAAAACGGAAAGGAAAATGCAATCCTAAATTCTACGATGTCTCTCGTGAGGCTTTTGGTCCCAAACCACATGAATTGTGGCGGCCAACAAAGGAAAACCTCATAGAGGTCGATTAATGCAAATGAGATTCGAGTGCGCAAGTGTGAAGGTGTATGAAAGATGCAAGAAGTGTAAGTGCAAGTGCTTGTGTGAAATTGTATAAAGGTGCTCGTGTGAAATGGTATAAAGTTCAAGTATTTTCGTGTGCAAGTGTATGAAAATAGAATAATAGAAATAGAAGGTAAAGTGGAATTTCATTTGTGAAGTGAAAATAAGCAAGTGATAGGTAACATGTAGTAAAAAGGTATGGTTTGAGAAATGTGAAAAAATGTGATTAAAAGAGTATGTAGGTGATAAAAAATGAAAGTATGATCCTAGAGGAATGCAACAAGTCGGGTACGGGGGTTGACTCCTAACTTTTCGACTTTGATTTACCCTTTGATTAGAAGGCAAAACTAGCGTGCTAAGGCTATCGGGTAGCCACACTCGCTCGTTTCCCTTATCAGAAGGGGACACTCAAGCAAATGGACCCTACAACTATCATGATATGCAAAAATCCTAAAATGAAGGGAAAGGGGGTTCGAGGAGCATGCCAAGTGATAAAACTAAGAAAAATGCATGATATGTGGTGAACAAGCAAATGATATGCTAATGAGGGGAAATCCCTAAGGGTCTAGCGTTGGACTAGCCCGTTCTATGAATTCCGACTAGCGTTGGACTAGCGGAAACGTACATTCATCCATTCCATTCATTCATGGCTATGAAAGCAAGTAGACATGCCAAAATACTCGTAAACACATAGCACATAGCATTTAGCATGCTCGACTAGATGCAAGAGCCTAATAAAGCAATTAAACATGTAGCAACAAAAACAAACAAGGGGAAGGGAAAGTGGACCAGATGCTCTCCGAGCACTATCTATTACAAGCCAAGAGGTGTACACATACCCCATAAGACTTAAATAAAAGTAAAGCAAGTAAATGCATGCAAGGAGGCAAGGAAAGCGAAGTAGACAGGCATATTCACATAACACATAAGAGCACATAGGAGAAACAAAAAGAGATAAAAAGAAATTGTACCTTCCCCGTGTGCAATGCTAGTAAAGTGAACGAGACTCAACTTGGGCTATGGTCACTAAAGAAGAAGCTAGTTTGGGCTAAAACCATTCAAAGGAAAGGATTAATGCACCAATATAATGATAAAAGATAAATATGACACTCGGAATCCATCAAACATCGAATCCGTCCTCACTTTGCAACTTAGAAATGATCAAATAAAATAAAATAAAATAAAATAAAATAATAAAAAAACAAATTAGACCAACCGATCACCTAAACCATCTCAACATGAATCTTCCATCAATTGCAACTCAATGAATATCAAAAAACTAATTAAAGCCCAAAATAAAGGCATGATCATCCAATCTCCAAGCATAACATCTACTAAAAACCCCAAAAACAAGCATTACTCAAACATTTGAATCTAATAAATCGTTTAAGCACTTCAAAGATTCCAAAAATAAAGAAAGAGTCAAACAATGATTGAAGTTGCAATGATTTTTGGACTTAATTACAAGATACTAAAACATGCTTGGGCTATTGTGGCACAAAGAGAAACTTAGAGGGATCAAATCGATTAAGTGTTCCAATTACTTGGGCCATAGTGGCATGAGGGGAAACTTGAGGGGTTCAAAGTGCAAATTTTATTCTTTGTTTGCATGCAAACTTACGTAGGAGAAAAATTCTGCAGCTAAAGCTTTCTGCAACTCTTATTTTCAGCCGTATGTTGCCAATTCCCATACCCAAATCTGATCTAAACTTTTCCATCAAGTGCCAAAACTCCAAACTAACAACGAATATAGAACTTTAGCATTTAAACAAGCAAAACATAGGAAGACTCATGCAAAAAGACAAAAAAAACTCATACAGTCTGCAAAAATTGAAAGCTTTCTCACTGCAATCTTCTTAGCAGCTTCATAAACCCAAATATCCAAGCAAACTCAAATGGGGTCCATGACCTTATCAACTAGAATCCCCATCCAGCAGAGAAACAGCACAAAACATGAGATTAAAGCTCAAAATCTCCCCCCTTCATCCTTTTTCAGATTTGCAAGCAACACAGAAATAGAATACTTCCATTTGCATATTCCAAACAAAACCTCAAAACTGGTTTCAGATCATGAGTTACATAGCTTGCAGAGATAGAAATGAACATTACAGTGATTTAAACACATAATTCAAAACCCATCGCAAGATCATGCAATTCCAGGTTTCAAACCAGCTATCGGCAAGAGGACAAGGAAGAAAAATGAAGATTCTTGATGAAAAGTTGCAAGATTAGCATATGATTCCTTTGTTTTCCTCTCTTAAACATGTCAAAGACTAACAAAGCACAGCAAATGATGCAAAGGCCAATGTTTAACTAGTGTTCATGAAGATTCAATCGGATGAAACAAAGCAAATGCTACAGCTCCCAACATCACACTCTATTCTACAATCAAAATGCAGCAATTCAAACATTCCAACATGCAAAAAGATCATGATAAGAATCTGCAATTCTCCTTGTGCAAAAATCCCTGACATGGGAGGCGAATGGAAGGAAATGCACGGCTAGTAAGAAGCAAACTCTGGTTGGGTTTTAAATGCAATCCGAACATGACTCGTGGCTCAAACAACAGAGATTTAGAATAGAGTAACATGGTTACCAAACATTTTTACACTTTATGACCATAAAATTCTTAAGCTGAAGCACGAAAATTCAGAAGATTAAATCAAGCAAGCATCGGACAACAGTATTCTCTTTAGCAACAAAGTTTCAGTAATTTTTTTGATTCAAATTGAAATGTGAACATGTGAAGTAACGGGCATGAACGCTTATTGATTCATCCATCCCCTCAATGCTGTAACCCTCTACCCATGTTGTTAATCATCATCCAAATGCAAGAATTTATCTCATGGACATTCTAACAAGGAAACTGGACAGAAAAATGCAGCGAAAGGACGTGTAGCAGCCAGTGCTTCAACATTTATGGGATGATGCTTAGTGAACGGGAGGGCAGAGAATGAAAGTTTACCTACGCTCCCCTGAAGTTGCAGAAAGACAGCGTCGGAATGGAGGAAGAATCAACCTCAGCGCAAGCCGAACGAAGCTGGGAAAGTTTCATCTTGGTTCTTCCGTTGTTGGTCGTCACTCTCTCTCAGTCGCTCACGGCTCCTTTCTCCTCACACTCCAGTTGCCCAGAAATATTCTCCCCTTTCCTTTAATCCTTAGCCGTCTCTCTCTCTGATTTCCTTTTTACTCTCAGCCTTGCCCAGCTCCCCTGTTTCTTGCTCTCTTTTTGCTGTCCTTGCCCGTAGCTTTTACTCTTTCTGGTCTTTCTTTGGTTTTTCTTTGTTTCTAAACCCTCACAGCCGCCAACTCCATAAGCTTCCCGTAGCTTTTGCTTTCTCTCGCCCCCCCCTTAATCTCTCCCTCTCTCTTGCTCACTCCAGATTTTCTTCTGCCCGTCGATCCTCTCCTCTAGCCTCCTTTCTGCCGCTGTTTTCCTTTCTTTTTCTTTCATTTCCCTCCGTTCGTCCTAGCTCCCCCTGCGGCTGCTGCATCTCTTGCTATTTATATGGGAATCCAAGTTCCTTCAACCCTTCACTGGATGGTCAGGATGAAGGGCCTGCCCCTGCCTTCATCCTGCCCTTCAATGGCACGCACGAAGCTGTCCTTTGCAAGCTGCCAAAATGCAGCTTGCAGGCCGTGATTTCTTTTTTTTTTTTTTTTTTTTTTTTAATTTAACAACTAATTAATTAATCAAACAAAGTTGACAATAATAATAATAATAATAACAAAAACAACTTAATTAACATTGGATACAAATAAAAATAAATAAACAAAAATGCAACTTCCCATTTTCCTTTTTCATTTTTCTCATTTTTTCACTTTTCCAATCCAACGAAAGCCTATTTTTTTTTTGAATTTTTCTTCTTTTTCCTCTTTTTCTTTAATTTTCCATTTTTTCCATTTTTTCTTTTTTTTTTCAAAAATAAATTAACAAAAATAAACAAAAATGCCAAAAGATTGAATTTGAACGTATTTTTGTGAACAATTTTCCTTTTTTCTCTTTTTTTCATGATTTTTCCCCTTTTTCTTTTTCATGATTTTTCCACGCTAAAACTTAAAAATAAAACAAAAACTAGAAACTAACTAAAAAAAACTAAAAAGCAACCACGACAAATGAGAATAAAAAGTAAAAGAAATTACACCAAAAATTTGGTGTCTACAGATACCCCAACAATCGCGCAACACGATTCAGGAGCCGTGATAGCCCATAGGGATCAAATGATAAGCACAGCAGGCTGCATTGGGAATGAAGCCGCGCAACATATGCAGTATTTGAGCTCATCAAGTCCCGTTGGAATTGAGCATCGTTTGGATGGGCCACACACAACGAGAAGGGCAAGGTCTTGTAGCCGCAAAAGGAAAGGTTAGTGAACTTGGTGGCTATCATCTATTTGATGTACAAGTGTCAGTAAATAGAGTAGTTATGTTATGTCGAGTGTAAAGCTTGATACTATTGAGGCTGCAGTGTGCTCAATATATTTGAGTATTGCATATTAATTCAAAAACTACGGTCGACAAGAATTCTCGACCGCAATAACATAAATGTATTTTACTAGTCAACACTTCATCGCAGGGAACGAATGCATACTTGGTTGATCAGTTAAATGTTGTTGCCATGCTCTTACCTTGTTACCTTTTTGTATAACACACATACATAATCATTAATGTGAAAATCTGAAATACATACTGAATTATAATTTGTGATCTGTTCATCTCTGCAGCAATTGTTGATGATGAGAATGAGCACAGGCCTACTCGGGCAACCAAGAAAAGCAGCATGCTGCGATCAGCGGAGTATCTTCTGCCTTCACACGTGACAATCAGCAAATACGACAAAAGGATCGCTGCATTTGCGTGGGAGGCAGAAAAGAATCCCAAGTAAGGTTCCTACCTATTTATAATACGATTATGAGGCTATGGTACAATCGATTAAGGATTTATTTACGCCTCTATTTGTTGGCTAAAAATGAATGTAACTTTATGACAATGCATTTACATTTTTCTAGTAAGTAGCTATTAACAGCTTCCAATTCTAAATGCCAAATTTGTCTCGCGTAATGGCAGGGAAACACTTATTCAAATGTTCCAACTTTATCTCACACGAGATGACCTCAAGACTCTTAGTAATGGCATGCATGTCTCGACTCGGGTTAGTTAAATTTTTCAGCCCAATAATTAATACATTATGTTGGATCCCAAGTAAGGTCAAGTTTTATTGTCTTTGCAATGTCAGTAACTAGACCAATCATGTTACTATGCTGTGAATACGCAGGTCATGGACATGTTTGCCCGACATATAAACTGGGGTGGGGAGACTAGCACAACCAGTAGAGTTAAACGCTATATTGTCAAGTCTATAGCAGTTGTAAGTATTAAAATTGTTGTTAGATAATGGCTAATATTCAATAAAATATTGTGGAAGCTTGGCATAACTGCATGTACCAATCTGTTACCAATGCATTTATATTCTAAACATCTACATCCCCTTGTACTGATTGTTAACAGGATGGCATTTTGAATCTTCGGAAATTCGAATCACAGTCTGATGACATTTTAACTGCTAAGCTTATGAAGTTGTTCAAGATCCGCGACCCTGATAAGGGGGCTGATCCATCTAAGTGCCAGTTGGTATGCTCATATCCTTATTGTATGTGGTTTGATGAATTTGTATATATTGGCAAGTTCTTAGTCAACTAATCTATTATACTAGTGCTCACGAAAATGATTTGTTATGCGCCAGATTCTTGCTCCTGTGTGCGTAGACAGGTACTAGTTTGTGTACTTCTTCCATGTCTCACATCGCGTAGTCCATCTGCTAGACCCTGACCCAGAAAAAGCAAAGAGCAAAGATATTAGTGTTCAGAAGCGCTTGGTATAATTGTTTGTGGGATTTGTTCATTAATTTTTATCATATGCTGTTGTAACCCGTGTTTCATGAAGCAACATGCCCTCGGACTGATAATGGCAGCTAAATTTGGGATGCAAATTGACTTTACAACTTTCAAATTCGAACTTGCTGGTGTCCCTCATCAGTCATCCGATAGCATGTAAAATTTATTTTCTTTCATGACGACCTCGATACCTTATCACTGCAATGTCGACTACTATTACTTTAGTACCAGCCCATATTCCTGAGTCAAATTATGTTGATTTGAACATGTTTGATAGTGGAGTTTCACGATGACCTTTCTTGAACACTGGAATGGAAGACTAGCTGTGCGCATTACCAAGGTTGGTCATATTTTATAAATATCTGTTTGTATTCTCGTGGAAATAAAACGGTTAATAAATACTTTTATCGTGGTGCTGATGACCAGAGGTGAAATTTTGCAGGAAAATGTTGCTAAGTATCGAGTGATGTACATTGCGCGGCTTTGTAGTTTGGAGCATAATACAAAGTTTCGGAACACGATTGCCGCCTCGCTTGGGAGCAAACAATAAATAATAGTTAGATCATCTCCAAGGATGTAAATTGTTGATACTGATATGTATAATAGGGAAGAATTTTTTTGAAACAGTAGTTTTTTTGATATGGCCATATTTGCGACTAAATTTGCGTATATTTGTATCATACTAGTTATTTATCTCTTGTGGCGATAAAATGTGATTTTAAGTCATGTTTTGAGTTCTTACTATAGTTGTCAGTAATAACCTTAGCCGAACATGTATATTTATTTAAATTTGACGTAATTCTATGCCAACTACTTGTAATACCGGTACTATGAAGAGTCTAGACAATGAAAACCAAGGGCACCATTGATCGAACGATATTTAACCGTTTTGAACGCTGTAACATTTTATTAAAATAATGTGTAATTGTACATAAATTACTTGAAAAACCTACCAACACAGAGGCATTAATCACATGTACTTTTATGAGGCATAGTGTTACACATCAAATTGTCTAGATGTTTGGTGAATGTTTCAAATTGGTGGTAACTCCGCTCAAAATTTATCTTTAGCTTTTCATCACCTACTCTTTTAATATATTACATAGGAGTCTTTACATAATATTTGCTTCTAAATATTACTTTTAGTTCTAATTCATACCCTCTTTTTGTTGACATTGGACCAAACCTGGACCTCTAATCGACAGAAACAAATACCAGTAGGGTGTTTTTTCGAACAAATTGAATCGGGCACGATTTATTGTCAGTAACTACTTGACGATTGATGCATCATTTCTTTATACCATGAAGTGTTTTGCCAGGTCAAATACTTGTGTAGACAACAAATATTAAATACTAAAGCAGGTCCTCCTTCAATTTTTTTTTATAAAAGCTAGAGTAACCCTGAACCAAAGCACATGACCGTAACTGTTGTTAAGTTCCTTTCACAATAACAGCTGCAATTTTTCGTAACTGGTTAGTAACTCCACGTAACACTATTTGAATGTCTGGTAGTGCCGCGTTCATGCTTTGTATGTAAAGACTTAAGCAAGTTTCACTCCATGGTTGCTAGTTTATATCTGAGAGGAGCCACATATTAACTACCACCTATGTGAACCATCCCGATCAACACATAAATTTTGCTTCATCCTCTTACCCCATATTCTCTTACCATATGCCCCAAAGCTTCTTCGACAGTCCCGGAACAATGCTCCATGAATCAAACTCTTTCCCGTATCCTGTTCACCGCATGGAACAAGACATTCGACAAATGTAAACCTTCATGATAATATCGGTAGTGGCCGCCCTTCTGTTGCTACTAATAGCAATTTTTCGCTGACACCACTTTTTTTTTCCGACTCATATGATGTGAACTTCGCCTGTAGTTTGTCGTAGATGTATCCTCATACGCAAAGTATCTGACATCCTTGTACTATTGACTTTTCATTTGCCAGTTGATCGGCAAGATAGAGTAAACGGTAGATGTAGTTTTTTAGTTGAATGAAGCTGGTGGAGTCACATTGCATATTTGATTTGAAGTATTATGCTGCTCTTACATCTGAAATCACGTGTTGTTGAGTTGTTCTTATCGTTAATGACTCCAAAAGCCTGCCACTATTAATTATATAATGATGCACAAATGGTTACCTTAATATACAAACTTCTACGAATAATATTCGCTTTTATCTCATACTATTATCGACTCAAGGGTGAAATGTACTTGTGTGCCAAGAATCAAACGCAGCAACACTCTTTTTTTGCTATATATTTTGTACTTGTATACTAGTTTCGGTTGTGGGCAGAATATAGTCCATAAATTTTTCGCTATGATTCACAAACTGTTTATAAATAGTTACAATTCGTACGTTGTTACTTATAGTTTTGTTCGTTCTTAGTTACAACATTTATAAAATTAAAGATCGAACACAACCCTCACAAATATTACAAGAGCGTTGGACCAGAAGGAGTTATGAATGGCTTAGAGAGGTCTATCAATTTGGGTCATACACTGACCAAGGGCAAAGTGTTACACATCTGACTTTGGGCCAAGAAACTGTTGGAGAAGGTATTGTGCAAATCGTGTAGAGTGTTTGCTGTGTATGCACATAGTGAAACATAACTTCAACGATGTGTAACTCTGTACGCACGTGACCCTAAATGTTGGTACAGGTCCTTTCATGATAAAAGCTACAAAATTTATTTTATTGTCTGTAACTGATTAGCAACACGACGTAACACTTATCAATGGTGTCGGTATTAAAAGTTTCACGCTTTTGTACGTAAGGCTTCTGAATTGACATAGTTCAGGAGCTACAAGTGACTCTACAATGTCTGGTACTGCCGTGAAGAAATTGTTGGCCTGGTATGCATTGGCCCATAATATTTTAGCACATTAGAAGGTACTACGGACTATAAAAATCGAGCAATATGTACAAAGTAGGTGCAATTATTAAAGTCTTCTATGTGAATGAATGTAAACGTTCTTAGTCCATACTGTCTAATACTTAAATTTGTTTGCAGATGTTGTATGTGTGCAACTAGTTACCAAAATACAATTTATACCTAAACTCAATATTAGTGTTGATCTCGTATTATCACAGGATCAAGGTTGATAATGCACCTTTGTAACAAAAACGATAACACCGCAAAAGTCAATTTTTGTACTATATAATATATAGAGCAAAGATACTATTATTGCTCATGAGGAGGATATACGCCAAAACAAACTCCCTACAATTTCATAAATTGTTCATATCTAATTACAATTCATACGTTCTTAGTTACAACTTTGCACGTTCTTAGCTACAACGTTCAAAATTTGAACTCCAATACAACGCTCACACTCAGTGGACAACAGCATGAAATGATACAGCTAAATTGTTAAACTTGCCAACAGAAATCATTTACTATGTATGGTACGGACATCCAATACAAATCAATTTTATAGTTTTGTCATAAACATTCATATATTTATATACATACATAAATATTCTACCCACCATCTGCCCATAAATCTATACCTCTTTGTTATCTCCTCCCCAAATCATTTTGGCAGTATATCTTTTATTTCATCTATCCAAAAAGCAGTAGGAGTTACCATAGTCATGCACCCCACTCTCAAAGGCTCTCATACAAGCTCACCGTCAAAGGTTCGGCAAAAAAGACGCAAAGGATTGTCGGGTCCAAGAAATGGCCTAAGGAGGTACGAAACACCAGATGGGAGGATTTTATATGGTGTCAAACGTGCTTTCAAGAACGCTCCACTTAACACCAATAACTCTTTGGGACTAGCTGGTCACATTTTCAAAGATAGAGTTACCGATCACCTACCCTCTGGTTATTCCGTTCTGGATCATGAACCCATATGAGAGCCTACTCGCGAGCGAAGAATGGAATTAGAGGTATTTTGTCGCTGGCATAGCCTCCGCGTCCCGAAAACACGCTCGGCGGAGCTTGTTATAGGACCAGAAATGAATGATGCAAGCGTATTACATAGGTTAGAGCGGAAAGTTATGCAGATGGAGCGTAGACTTTACATGTTTCACAAGGTTGAGGTCGCAAAAAGACATGCTATTGCAAAAGAATTTGATGTCCAACAGATTTTAGCAAATCCCATGCTTATATCCGACCCTGACCTATCTGACTTTACTGAATCAAGCGACGATGACTTTCAAAAGTACATACCCGATTGTCTAATGCATGATGGCGTTCCCAGGTGTTGTATGGGATACGAATGAATAAAAGGGATGTAATCGGATGTTTGAAGGTACCAATAAAAGTTTAATCATTATAATCTCTACTTTAATAATTTGCCTCCTATTTGGATATTAATGATGCCTGTTAAAGATCCATCACTAGTTGTAATATACACCTAATTGGTTGTAACTCATTCTGTACTTTTCGTTATCAATATTTGTTGCATCATAAAACCAACATTACAAATTAGTTGTCCCCTTGTACTATCATTTTCTTCCCCGAAACTATTAGCACATGTGGTCATGTGGTTACTTGATCATAATGGAAGATCACTAAACTTGGAATACCTATTGACGTGCCTGTAATACATTATGTCATTTTCTGCTCTAAGTTCGATAAGAAGATGTAACCCATCTATACTCAATGCTAAATTTTTTGGGTGAGGATATCAAAATAATAGATCGAATTTAGCATCGTAACAAAATATTACTAGAGCATTGGAGCAAAATGACGTACGAATAGCTCACAGAGGTAGTAAATTTGGGTCATAAACCATCCAGGGGCATACAGTGTGACACATCTGACTTTGGGCCAAGAAACTGCTGCAGAAGCTTTTATGCAAAATGTGCAGAGTGTTACTGTGTATAGACATAGTGAAACATCCCCTTGAACGATGTGTAACTCTATATGCACGTGACCCTAAATGTTGGTGTATAGGTCATTTCATGATAAAAGTTGCAAATTTTATTTTATTGTCTGTAACTGAATAGAAACACGACGTAACACTTATCAACAGTGTCGGTACTAAAAATTTCATTCTGTGTACATAAGGATTCTGAATTGACATAGTTCAGTGGCTGCATGTGACTCTACAATGTCTGGTACTGTCGTGAAAAAATTGTTGGCCTAGTATGCGTTGGTCCCTGATATTTTAGCACATTAGAAGGTCATACGGACTATAAAAGGGTGCGGTTGCAGTTGTATATCCCTCAACAACAAAAGTTTTTATCCCCCTTTCATTGTTGTTAACACTTTCCATTTTATTCTACTTCACACTTCCCATTTCATTCTACTGAAGGATGGCAATGGACTCGTGTATGAAATTTATCTTTAGTAATCTTCAACTCCCCTCCAACTTCAACTGCAGTCTCATCAATAGAGTGTTTACACAGAAATCAAGGTCTTGAGAGCCAAATAGCAGCCAATGGGTTGCATGATGTTCGAGAAGATTTCGCTAATTTAATGAGATGTTCTAGAAGGCCTCGCTACATCAAATATTTTGGGGCTCGAAACGATCATCTCTATATTCTCGTTAGACACTTAATTAACTGTCTAAGAAATTTAATGTGTCGGGGAGAGAAATTATTGTTTGGGCCAAGTGCAATGGCACAAACAAGAGAATGGCAAAGGTTCATCGTATTTTAACTAGTTGTTATATCACTAGTTGTAACATATTGTAATATCACTAGTTGTAGTATCACTAGTTGTAATATCACTAGTTTTAAGAAGAGAAGACGAAAAGCTGCCTAACAATATCACTAGTTGTAACATACACCTAACAGGTTGTAACTCATTCTGTACTCTTTGTTATGACTATTTGTTGCAGCATAAAACTTACATTTAACATTACAAATTAGTTGTCCCCTTGTACTATCATTTCCATTTGCGAAACGAAATTACCAACATGTGGTCGTATGGTTAAAAGACACCATAATTCAATTGTACTAAACTTGTAATACCTATTGAAGTGCCTCTATTTGCCAATTGTAATACCTATCATTAATACAATTGTAACCCACTTGTCTAAATTTGAACAGAGTGAAACATCGAAGGTGCCTGTACAAGCACATGAATAAGTTGTAATAGCTTATTAACATTTTTGTAACGTACATATACGGCATTCCCAAGTAAGACGACATGGAAGTCCAATAACAAATGTTCATCCAAAAACACCTCAAATCTCGTTCAAGACAACTAATACGGCATAATTGACCCAATTTTTAGAGTTACAGTCAACAAGCACTAATATATTTGAAGATTGTAGATTAAAACAATCTGACAATACGAAACCGATTGAAACTGAGTAATATCTTCAACAGAGAAGTACTAACATCACTAAATGAGTAACTGAATTGTTTACGGATAATCAGTATTCAATTGTTTGGTCAACCACTTATTGTGTCTTTAAAATATTATAAGTACACATCATTCATCAACCTGCATTTGAGAGGAGGCGACGTCAATAGTTAGTCGCAATTCATGGGTGTTATTTCTTTCTTGAAATACGTAATAATGGCAAATCAGCTAATACAGTTAATGGAACATACGGTTAATGATATATGATGTCCAAGTATCCAATTCAAAAATAACACATAAATACGTGATGTCGTGATAAAAGTTTGTCACCTGGGGTAATGTTGAAAATACATGATATGCATCAATATCACAGTGTGTTAAAATTTCGCACGCTCCTCCTACATTATATAATATAACTATTCAACTGTCAACAAATCATTAGCAGTGCTTATATTGCTCAATTACAAAACTAAATTGGACTAGACACTATAAAAGAACAATATATCAGACAATTAAGATATCTCTGAAGGAGTTATGTTTGGAAAAATTGGAAAAATTGGGGTGCATCCATTCTTTAGGGACAATTCCAAGAGGCCCTTCATTAGTCAAACGGTGGACTTTCGGATAATACAAAATAATATGTTATTAAAGCGATCATACATTAACTACATAATATGCATGCTTTGAGAGCGTTCAGGTGCCCACCATTACAATTAAAGAAAAGTAGTTGTACGATACGAATAACAAAGTCTTTATTTTTTCTACTAAATGTAAGCATACCATTTCACTTTCCTCGATTTCGAGAGCAACAGCGTTTGGAGGGCCGTTAACTGATTGGCTCATTGAATGCGTCTACGAGGTTTGAAGGGCCAAATAATTTGTATAAGATAGACAAAATAAATATATCAGGAAGGATGATACCCGTAACAAAAATAACACACAATGTAGCATCAATGTAACTAATTATGCTGTTAGAAACATCTAAATAAAAGCTAAAACTATGCCCATTTTATACTAATCGAAACTGAGTCAGTTGATGAATGGCATCCAATAAACATGTGTTCATCAAATGAAACCGATGTCGGCTCTGATTCTGAGACCTGTATTATTGACACGACAATAATGTTATTTCATAGTGAATGGTACCTAAACTTTAGTTAGCATGACAACGATAACATTGTTTTAGTATAAATGTTTACCATCATAAAAATTTGATCCTTACCGTAATCTGTGTAGTTCTTGACAATCTAGATTTTTTTTTTACTCTGTCAAATTTATCGACCCAACTTCGCATCACTCTACTTCTCTTCTCACCGGCTCGTTTTTTAATCTCTTTTGCGACTACTGCCTCTCCCATTTCATTTACAATTTCAATTTTATCATGTTCCTCCACATTCAGATTTTTATGATTTTTCAAAGGTTGCTCTTCGTTTTCTGAGAGGAGGAGCTCAACTTTCTTTGCCAAATCGGATATGACGGTAATTACTACTTTGCTGGTGTCCTCCGACATTGCTGATCGAGTTGCGACCTTAATCATGACTGGAACGAGTTCCCGATAACGAGTTGAAATGATTACTTTTGGATCAGCCACAATTTTCCGTCCTCGCCGATCAAAATAGTCTTCAATCCGAACTCTTTTTGTCCATCTCCTCTTAACGTATTTAGGAGGAATTGTCTTTATGCCCACGGTATCAAACACCTTCAACGTGTGCCCACACAAAATTACTTCATTCTTGTATTTTTTGCAACTACAGCTTACATTTAGATCATTCCAATTGAATACCACTATTCTTTCAGGTCCTCCATCATACCTCATGACTGCAAACTCCACAAACATCCTTGCATATTGCTGTCTCAATATAACCATAGCTGTTTATTCACCATATTCATTTTGGAATGCAACAAATACAACTAGTGAATACGTCTCTGCTACATGCACAAGTATAGGTGTTTGCCTTAACCCTACCATGGGGAGCTTTTGCCTCATTTCCTATTCTGCGATGAGTTCATTATATCTCTTTTCATCAACCACCCGATTGAAATGTCTAAAGAACTGCACAAGGTCGTGATCTAGTTTCAAATGATTTTTAATTGCTGCATTTAGCCTTTCGCTAAATTGGGTGTTTCGCATTCCCGCGGTCCATCTTTCTTTCATCATGTACCTTACTCATTTATCACGAATTCGATACAGTCCGGAAAGCCATTCATTATTTTCAAGATTGTGTTTCTTCACCATCGCCTCTCATACCCTATTGAATTGTTTCACTTCTTCAATCTCATACATGCAGGCACCAAACATGTATAGAAGGTCACTATTTTTCTTGTAGTGATTGCCAAGATGTTTCATAAAATTACACCTTATGTAAAACATACATAAATCGTGAAACGTTTGGGGCATGACAAGTGAAAGAGCGGCTACCATGGCGTGATCTTGGTCGGTTAGTATGGTATTTGGACGCTTTCCGTACATTGCTTCTAAAAATGTACCAAACACCCATTTGAAAGAATCTATCGTCTCATCATACATAAAAGCAGCACCGAATATCACAATTTACCTATGTTGGTTAAAACCCACAAATACTCTAAGTGGCCGGTATTCTTTATTTGTTTTGTAGTTTGTGTCGAATGTGACTACGTCTCTAAAAAAGTTGTAGTCAATTAACATTCCTGCATTAGCCCAAAAGATATTCATTATCTGTTCTTTACAGTCCAGCTGTATGTTACCTACTTTTTCATATTTTAAACTCCTTTCTCGTCTCATTCGAAGATATCGTTTAAGATCATTCCGAGTATATCCCACATTACCCATTCCACCTGCCTCCTTTCCCATCAGCTCATGACTCTGTTTCAATGAAAGCACAGCGTCCTCGCTTATTTCAGCTTGGAATCCTTGAGTCTTACTCATTTTTCCTTATGATGGCATCATGTGCGAGCATTGAGTAATGTGCAACTCATGGTTATGCTGTGAGACAAGGTCATGCACATAGTGCTTCATTGTCCCTCTAAGCAACACGATAACCATTTTAGCTCCATGATAACCTTGTTTTCGTCGGCACTCGTGTCCTCTTTGGCATCACATCACCTTCGTACTTGCGCTTCACACCTTTCTTGCAGCAATTATATCTCCGAGACATGGTCACGCCGTCTTTGTCTTTATTTAGATAGTTTTTGCATACACTAAAACCCATTTCAAAGGCATATTTATTGTAAAACTTGTACGCATCCTTTTCACTGTTGAACTCCATTCCTAACTCAGGGGTTCCATCTTCTGCCTATTTGTTGCAATTCATTACTTCTGCCCCTACCAATTATACATCAAACACCCTAATTTGAAACATTTCATGAATAGTATGTACATAAACGACAGCATAAATATATATTACCGTTCACAATGTGTTATGAATCACACATTACTCGTATACAAAATCTTATTGTTGCGCTTATCAATATGATTAATGATTCACATCACTTTACTTTTATTCTAAGACAACGGCATTATCTATGTACAAATACAACTCCATGTACACTAAGTTATACGGACTGTAATGTGTTGATCACACGATGTAAGTCTATTTTAACTGTATGTATATCCACTCTGGTGATTATATTTACGTTCTAGGTCCCTTAGCTCACTGGACCTTATGCCATTCGTTAATGACAATCGCCTAAGCCAACTCCGCATTTTCTACTATTTCTACATTTTGAGGGCCAAACAAACATTTTCTACTCATTGTAATATATTTCTTATATCATGTAATTTATTTATAACACCAGGTACACCCATTTATTATTCACATCTATTTGCCTCTTTTCCTCTGTTTCACCTCATTCAACTTTACACCTCCATTTTATACACACTGCATGGTCAGGAAAGGGGCAAACTAAGATTGCGTGATGAGCATGGACCAACTACTAGATGCACAATGATTCATACCAATTGTAATGTGGTGGCTATAACCTGTAACTTATAGACAACAGGATGTACATTCATTCACTTGTTAAATGTGACTTTGTTTCTCTCATCTTTCTCTAATTCTGCTCGACGCTTTACTTCAATACATACCTCTAGGTTTTCGGATAACTACTATCCCATTATAGTCCATCATTAAAAAGTTGAATGCTCCACACACACACATACGGTACAACTTCACTATTCTTCACAACCAATATTATGTTTTTAGTGACTCTAATTTCATCATTCATTTAACCGATGTGCATTGGGTGACAAATGATTGGTCACAGTTGCTAATATGGTTCAATCACGTTACATTGGTCTGCTAATACGCTTTATGTTTCACCGAACTCGGAGAGCGTAGTTGCTTCTGCTATTAAGTTGCACGACTGAGCCAAGTTCATCAGATTCCTCTGTTTGCTTCTACCTTGCCACCTGCCTTGCACACATTCAAAATGGATACAACACTCTCATACCCAGCTTCAAAATGTATACAACACTCTCACTGCACTATTTGCTTCTTTTTTTGGAACGCCATCTTTTTTTACCTCTACTTAAGGCTTCCTGATGTGGGTCATTTCTCGCCTCACGTTTGTACTTGTGAGGAGACCGTTCAGGAGCGCGGTCTGATGACCGCTCCTGCCCCTAATCCCAATAAGTACAAGCTATCTTTGTAAGTTCAGATCCATCTGAGTGATAGCTGCAACAAATCTGTTTGGATCCTTCAATTTTTCAAAAATTAGTTTTTCAAATATTATAAAAAATTTTAAAAAACACTCTCAAAGGTACTCTAAAAAGTAGGATAAATTTTTTTAGTGTCTAAAAACTAATCCTAAAATATATTTTAAAAACTCTACTACTCTTAAATAGTCCAAAATATTTTCTAAAAATATTCCAAAATATATTTTAAAAACTCTGTTACAATAAATTTTTTCAAAAATACCCCAAAAAATAACTAATTCAAATGGTAAATAAAAATTGTACTCACTTACCAAAGGATGTTGTATCTCAAGCTTTTCCAAGGGTTTTGGCATTAGATCTTAAAAGTTTAAGCAAATGGAATAGGCATCCGCCATCGGTGCCTATAGAATTACATCAGTAATATTTCAATTTTGATCATAGAAAATAATAGATTGCTTAAAAATGCATCTAAAGATCAGAAATAAAAAATTTAGAGGTAGTCACATAACAGATCAAGATATTACAAATGGATGTAACTAAATTGGAAGCAAGTATAAGAAGATCAAAGACAATTCAACATGACTTAAGAAAATATTAGAGCTAGGAATACACATGATAAGGAATAAGATATTTTTCTAAAATTCTCAAGCTAAAATGTTGACATAAATGGTCAGAAGCATTCATGGAAAGGCAAGAGAGGAGGTGAAGTATAATATGATAAGAGAGAAGAGCGTACCCACTTATTGCACGAGATAAATAACAAAATCCATTCGTCAACATTGTTCAGGATTCCTCATAGCAGAGGGAAAGGTAGACAACAAAAAGTAAGGGGTGGTGGGTTAGAGCATTAGCAAGTAAACTTCAAAACAAAGACCAGTAGTCAGAACAGACAAGTTAGAGCGTTAGCAATCAGAACAGCAGCAACAAATAAAAGGCTAATAAAAGTATAATTGTCCATTATGCATACAGATCATTGTCTCTATCAATAAGGATACACTCATTCTCTTGCAATCACGTACATATACAACTATACAAATTAAACAAAAAGAACAATCAAGGTATGACTATTAGCTATAACGAAGCTTTTTTCCTAAAACTTTTTCAGCCATTTAACATGTTCATGACTACTGGTCTCCCATGCATTCCTCTTTATAATAATTCGACTCCAATTCAGTAAACCTAAGCCTTTCCTTTTCTTCTTCTTGCTCGTATCTTGAACAAGAGTAGTTCACCAAAGTAGTGACGAAGGCAGACAACCGAATCACATATTCCAAATCAAATAATCGGCACTTATATTTTTGCTGCTTTATACGAAATTCATCTTGGAATAACAAACTTATTACCGTTGTATCAAGAATAAATTCCAAAGCGATTGGAAGTTTGTTCAAAATTAATTTGAGTAAGCCCTTCCCAACCTCAGTGCCACTACCAACCACAATGTTACCGTCAACCTCACCACCAACACGTTTAGTGTTACCGCCAACCTTGCCACCAACAAGCTCAGTGTTACCGCCAACCATTACCCACATCCCTAAAACTTTTGTCCCAACCTTTACAAAACAAACAAAACTAATTAATTTGAATTTAACAAATTTTCTACACTACAATAATCTTTAGATACCAACCAAAAGAACATTGAGTCCAAGCAGGATAACTAGCACCCCACCATTGAATGAGTGAAAGCCTTATCCTTAAGTTTAGCATGTCTGATCTTTGCTAAGATATAATCATGTTCAAGCTTCTTCCACTTCAAATCTCTTCTCATCCCCTTGTTGCCCACAATGCCCAGAGCTATACAGTCAAAAACGAAAACAAAAATGAAATTAAGCTATTG
Organism: Coffea eugenioides; assembly: GCF_003713205.1. Lineage (NCBI taxonomy): Eukaryota > Viridiplantae > Streptophyta > Magnoliopsida > Gentianales > Rubiaceae > Coffea > Coffea eugenioides. The sequence continues at coordinate 38,483,350 of NC_040038.1, forward strand.
ATTTCCAAAATAGGTAGTGCACAAAATATTACAAAAAAGTTAAATTTTAACTAACTAACCACAAATTGGTTCTAAAGTGGAACACATGCCAATAGTTGATTGACAAGAAGACCTCAGAAATCCTACAAACAAAATATCAACAACAAAAGCCAAATAAAATTTGATTGCAAAGCATTTGGCTCTCAATATAGTAGAGCACAAAAAAAAACCGACCAAGATTGATACCAGAGTCCATCCTCTTGGGGAAGAGGTGATTAGATGAAAGACCCTCGCATATGGACCCCCAGAAAATGAAGGCGATTGTAGAATGGACGGCACCGACATCGCCCACGGAACTATGGTCGTTTCTTGGGTTAGTTAATTATTATCAACGGTTCATTGCGGGACATTTGGCCATCGCTGCTTTGTTAACCGACTTGCTCTGCAAGGGCAAGACGTGAACGTGGACGATAGATTGTCAGGCAGTGTTTGAGGCACTAAAGGATGCGGTGACGAAAGAGCCGGTCCTGCCACTGGCCGATTTTGCTAAGCCATTTGAGGTGTACATCAATGCATCCGACATAGCTGTTGGTGGTGTTTTAATGCAAGACGACCATCCGATTGCTTTGGCCAATATGGCCATTGTACAAATTACATTTTGATCAATAAAAGATGAGTGTTTGCTAAAAAAAAAAACAATTCTTTCTTTCACATTAATTTTTTCTCCATTTGGTTGCAATGGGATTGTTTGAAATTTTTCTCCAATTGGCTATAATAGAGTTGTTTCTTCTCTATGACTTCATTTCCTTTTGATCTTTTTGTTCAATTTGTGATTTAAGAAGAGAGTAATGGTGGCTAAAATTTTCTTAGTTTGTTAAAAGAAAAGGAGAAAGTGAATTGAAGTATGATCTTATATTTTTTCTTACTAATGAGCATGTTCTGGTCAAGTGATGATGTTCCATTCAAATTGCTTGATAACCCATCATTGTCCTCAATTAGTCAAATTTATGAAAATATGAGGATGAAACGTGTTTGCATTAAACTTTAGGGACAAAATTGTTCGAAATTATAAAATTAAGAGGATGAAATGTGTTTTGACTAAAATTTTAAGGACAAAATTGTCCCACATACTAAACAATGGGGATGAAAAGTGTATTTTTCCCTTTTCAAAAATTTGGTGGAGTCAAAGAATGGAGGCTTGAGAGGAAACTAAGAGGAGGAAAGAATATGAGACTAGGGCTTATATATCTATATACATATATATATATATATATATATTAGTATCTTTTCAGCAAGGGAAGATAGCAGAGTGGGATTTGAACTTAGAACTGTTGATTCTTGGAGCTCAATTTTAATCACTAGATCAAGGCATTCTTGGCAAGAATAGCGTTCGGAAAGAAATTTAAGTAATTTGCTTCTAATAGGCTTGTTATATTTACTGAGAGAATAAACCTAAGTGCAATAAAAAAATTAGTATTTTTTTTCCTTATATCTTGCTTTATAACCCTTGAACTTCATTATCAAATAGCAAATTACAGGTGATATTCATTGGGTCAAGAGCATCCCCTCCAGTAAAAGCTTCCACAACCGGTTGATCAAAATGAGGATCCCAAATTGCATGAGCAATAGATCTTACATGTAAAGGAACTTGTACCCATGGCTCAAGATTTCTTTATCAAGTTACATGAAACAAATTTTCTGAAGTCCATAGAAAAATTATTGCTAATTGACCAAAGTGAGAAGCAAAAATATTCTAATAAAAACATTCTTCAGTAATCATGATGACTCTCGAAGTCATATGCGGTAGCAATACCAAACCAAATAAGACAAGTAGTGGGGTCCTGAGCTAAGCTTTGGCTAAAGTTTGGAAATCTTAATGCCATAATGCCTTCCAAATCCTCCTTGCCATTATCCTACTAAAATAATTCTTGCTAAGAAGACTGCCCATTTTGTGGCAATTCCAACCCGAAGATAATGGGTTACTCCTATAGCACATCCTTGTACAATGCTCAAGGCTCTCAACTGAGATTTGGAGTTCATTTATCAACAGATTTTTTCTTCCATTTGAACTCGTTTCAATAATTTTTTTTAGATGCTTTAATAGGTGCAATTGCTATAGCTCATCAATAATCAATAATAAAAAATTCAAGTATGAAATATTTGTTAAATGTGATTCAATCAAATCGATTGCATTGTTGTTTAGATTGAAATTATAATTTTAAAATTACATTCGCTAGATAGAGTTAAAAAGAATGCATTGGCTTGAATGTGAAGACCTCTTCTTCAATAACTTGCACCAAATCTCCCTTTTTTGAACAATTTTAAACTCCATAATAGATTTTGAATTTTCTACCCATTATTATTGTTGTAGAACTTCTTGCGTACAATCAGAATTGTAGACATCCTTTAACACCATTCTTTTTTGTGTCCCCTCTTCTTGCAGTCTTCAAGGAGGCTAATGCAAGTCCTACACACCATAACGCTCACCATCTAGCAATTAGATGGTTTACTTGTAAGGAATCATAGAGACATGCACAGTGGAAATTTTAAAAATTTTGATTCCTTTAATGGATTGACCATTGATTAAATTCATCTGACAGAGAATTGTTTAAGAAGATTGACACAACCCATGAAGATCTTCTTGAATCGGCGGAGACCTGACACAGATGGTAAAATGGTCCACATAGCCGCACAAGTATCCAATCTCTAAGGTGATCCACACGAACCTTATTAACTGGAACCTCCACGGTCAAATTAGTTTAAACTAGATTAGTGCTACCTATTGCCAAGACATGCCCCATACTTTGGTTGAAAAAATTCCTAATTTTCACCATGAAAAACTTGCTCGAATAAGAGAAATAAGAGATGTGATTTTTTCCTTATTTTCTTGGACGAATTTTGGGTTTTTTTCTCTCATGATTTTTCCCAAAAATCTCACAAGACAATTTGTATGTCGATTAGTCTTGCTAGCAAAAGTTTAGTGAGTATAGACAAATACGTTTTCCATATTCTTATGATTCAGAAACTAGTTTTCAATAAGATTCAACTTCTTTATTCTAATACAAGACTTGTATTTGGAAGACTTAAACTTATTTGACTATTAAGTCTCTCAAATTTAATTTGCCTCACAAACTAAACTATAAGTTATAAAACTTATCTTTCAAATCCACACTTAAAATTTCATTTAATCCAACTAAAGAAGTTTTTAATTGTGTGACCTATTAGATTCTCATATACGTTTGCAATAAGTATGAGCTATAATTCTTAATAAATAAGAATTAGATACATTAAAACTCCTTTTAATTTATCATTGGTTCCTCTAATCAATCAACTCATACTTATAGATCAAGATTCACATCTAACAATGCATCATGACCACTCAAGTAATGAAAAAAGTCAAGTGGATGACTGCACCTTTCAATGAATGTTTACCACACTTATTTCACATTAATCTTGGAATAAGTTGTGTCTATTCCATTATGTAAATAATGTTCATTTCTTGTACCAAAATATAACTCCAATGAAGACATACTTAGAAACACTTTCTAAGAATCTTCCACTTAGTGCTAAGAATTACGAGTTATACTTCTACAAGTGGTCAGACATGAGATAACTTCTCTTTCATAAGAGGTGGTAAATCCTTATAGGTTATTCACTACTTTTCGCTACTTCAAGTATATACCCATTTGTTAATGATTTGAGCATTCTTTGTTACGAGAGTAATCATATAACAAACAAAGTATAGCCTTCTATACTCAAGATACTATGATAACCTTAAATCTAAGGATCATTTACACAAATGTCTCTTAGAGATTAATCCTTTGGCACTTAAAGAAATAACTCTATGCGAATCAATCTAGTGAACTTGATCATTCTATGAAGTACTCATATGCTTAGTTTAGGTGTCTCACATACTATAATAGATGAGGTCTACTGATTTTCATATAGAAGGGGCATAGTATATGCTAGTGTAACTATATTAACAATGCCCTTTTTTGTTAATATTTTGACTAGAGATAGTTAAGAATAAACCTTATCTACAATCGAATGAATCTCACCATCATAACTCTTATGATTTCATCGATTATATTTACTCTAAGGGATTTATTATACTTATATAAATACATGCAGTCAATATGATAAAGATGTCATTTATTATAACATAAATAGTTCAAGTTTATATTAAACCCTAAAAGTTGATTAACTTTAGGGCAAACACACTTTCAATTTCCCACTTGCACTAAAGCCAATCACTCACGTTAAAGACCAAATGAATCTACATGACCAACATGTTTCCTTTAAGATAAGTTTTAATAAATAGATCAATCATAGGGTCATCTATGGGTATTCTATCTATCTTCACTTTTATTCCTACCAATGATTTCATCAAATCATATGACAGTACCTTAACAAGTTTATGAATCTGTGATAAGAGCTTGGTTCCTTTGTTAGGGTAAATTTCCATTATAGTTACAATACAAGATAAAGGATTTAAAATGGAGAGAATCAATCCAAATTCCTATTCGAAGTTGTAGATCCAAATGCTTCCTTTTACCACTTCTCAAGTAACAACTTGTTAAGATTTAATTGTAAAAACTTTAGTTGTATTTTGCTTAAAACCCTTTCAACACATAACGTCAATATTATAAGTAAATGCGTAATTTCTTGCAAATAATCTTTGTAAAATTGTTCACAAGTACATTCTCGAATTTAATTGTAGAAACTTTAGTTGTTCACAAATAAGTAAGATTTAATTGTAGAAACTTTAGTTGTATTTTGCTTAAAACCCTTTCAACACATAACGTCAATATTATAAGTAAATGCGTAATTTCTTGCAAATAATCTTTGTAAAATTGTTCACAAGTACATTCTCGAATTTTCAACCTTAACTCTTTATGGACCAAATGAGACAATTACCCTAGTACATTGAAAGGATTATTCTATAATCTATACAATATAGATAAAACCCCTTGTTAGATCATTTCATGCTAAATGTTTTTAGCATCTTATCTATGTACTTTGAAAGGTTTAGCAATCATAATCTATCACCATAGATCTTTATTCCAAAAGAGAAGATTGCTTTAACATGGAGAAAATCTTAGATAGCTATGCCTATAATTTTGAAGCATGTGTATACATTTTCCATATATCATATGTCAACTACAAATATAACTAGAAAGATATAATAGCTCTCACTAAATCACACACTAATACAAGGACCATCCATATTTTTCATAAAATCAAAGTCTTTGATTATCTCATCAAAAACGATTAAACTTTTAGAAACTTGCTTTATTTGCATATAAGATGTAGAAACCTTTAAACTATGTCACATACACAACCATTTATTGTCTCCATTTAAGGAAAGTAGTTTTAGCATCTATTCACCATGCTAAAACTCACAGTTAAAGCAAATAAGTAAATTTAAATGAATTTAAACTTATTAACTAAAGAGAAGGTTTCTTTAAAGATAAGATATTTACTTATCTTTAATGGTAACCTTTCTACCAATCAAGCTATAGAGTTAACATTTTACCTTCCATATTGTTCTTTACTTTAAAGACTCTCTTGCACCTAATTGGTCTTCTATACCCTTAGATGGATTAACTAAGGTCAGTATCTTTTATCAAATATAGAATCCATTTTAGATAAGTTTTATCCATGCATTTGTTCAACTTACTTTGGTAGTACTTAAAACTCTTTCAAATTTTAAGTTCTATCTTACTCCCACTACTTTATCTAGAATGAACCATTTATCTAGAAAATAATAGTTTTAGACAAAAAAACTTTTACTCTTGGAGAAGATAATAGTATTCTTGGAGAAAATAAGGAAACTCCAACTGATAAGTTAGAAGAAATCAAACTAATGAAACAATGAGAGCCATTTTTCTCTTCTTCTTTGTGGTCGATTCTCCTTTTGCTTTATTTCTCAAGAACACTCTACAAAAGATTTTGATCGGATCTCAACTCCAACTTGTCTGGTTATAGATGCCCACTTCATAAGTAGGGTAGCCCAATTTTTCACAAAATTTTAAATTTTTAACACTCCACATCTCATATGGTATACATTAAACAAATATATACATGGAGCAAGATTTAGTGTATAGGAGGCAATTTATCTAGGATAAACCCCAAGACTATTTTGATAAATTTGCATGGTGCATCTTATCTCATAAGATATAATTCGTTATCTAAATTATTCAATAATAATCAAGATATATTGGAGGAATCATTTTACTTCAGAATCTGATTCTCTTTTAGATAGATTTGAAACCTTTGGACCAAGTATACTCCACCTTGATCAAATCAGGTGTTCTAATATTTCCACCAATTTATTTTTCTACTTTGTACTTAAACTTTCTAACTTCACAAAATTTTGGATTTGTACTTCAAAAAATATATATATATATATCCATTTTGAGTAGTTATTAGTAAAAGTAGCAAAGTATAAGAAATCATCATCTTTAACATGAATTGTTAATATCTTACATACATCATAATGTATGAATTTTAATAATTCTTTAAACCTTTTTCATATAAATGCCCGATTTAGTCTTATACCAATGAATAAGATTCACATGTCTCAAATGATTCATAATCAATTGACTCAACTTATCATATAATTTGAAAGTGTATTTCTTATTCATAAAACTAAATTCATAAATACCAAAGATAAGATGGTTTTAAGTCATCTAACATTATACTGAGAAATGGACCTTTTGGAAATTAATAACACTTATTAAGTTCTAAAATAAGTCCACTAGATTAAGAAAGATAATTTATTACTATACTTTAATGAAGTAACTTTTACTCATAAAAGTAGATACTTATTATCCTTCTTTTCAATTTACTTCTTTTAAGACATAATAAATTGAATATGCGGTATCTCATATCAAAGAACTTAACTTAGAAGTAAATATACTTGTTAATCTCAATTATAAACTTTAACTTAAAATGAAACTTTCAAAAAGTTACATTTTATTTAAGTTAAGACCATGCAATGAAAGTTTACACCATAAGGCTTATTCTTTAAAATCTTTTAACTTATCAACTCTTTATAATTGATTCACCTTATCAACTCTTGATAAGTGATATCCTTTCAGTCAACACTTGACTTATAATCCATAATAAAACTTGACTGAGCTAATTTTTTAATATAGTGAATCACTCTCTAATAAATCAATATTTATTTATAGCAAATTTATCATCTAGTAATGGAATTATTTTTCAAAGATTGCATATATTTTAAATCTTGATTATCCATCATTCAACTCTTGAAATGTCTAATTATGTTGAAAGAAAATGAAACCTTTATAATACAGGAGATTTAGGAAGCATTTATATATGATACACTATCATCATCCCTTTTATGCTTACTATAAGCATTTACTATTAATTGCATTCCATTTTTCATAGTTGAAAATATTAAGGTTTTAAAAGATATAGTTAAATTTACTTGAGAATTTTTCTCAATTTTCTTGCCAATTCAAGAAATTGGAAATATTAAATATATTGAGAATAATATGCAATTACTCATAATTTCTACAATAGGTAGTAAAGATAAAAAAGAATTTCTCTTTATTTAAAAACAAAACCATGTCAAAATGACATAAAATAAGTTTGGTTTTGCTCTCACTATATTATTCAAATCTATAACCCTCTAGTATAGATTCAGGAATTTCAAAAATTCCTAATAGGTTAGAATCCCATTTCGTTATTTTGATGTTGAGTGTGCTCAATAAACCAAAATAATTTCAACAGGTAGGTACTTATTACCAATTACAACTCTTGTAACTTCTAAATATTTGAGTTATCAACTCTTGATAAATCATATCATCTATGTTACCCAACCTTTGCCTCTAAAACTTTATGACTTTGAGTGTACTCAACAAGTCACAAGTTTTAGTTAAGTCATACCTATTATTCTGAAATATCATCTCATAGTTAAAACTCCTCATGGTAGAGCAATCTTGAGTGTACTCAACAAGTTAACTCGAACATGATTTCATTTTAACTATAATAATGGAAAGCAACTTAAGTCTTGACTTAATATTTAAGTAGAGGGATTTTAGACATAATATATCTAACGATTTATCTACATAAATAAATAAACCTATAATTAAACATGGATGATTATGGACTTTATTCCTAGACTAGTTTTCTTGAGGCAAAAAGAAATTAGATGGTCAAACTAAGGGGCACATGACATTTCCATGTCCTGTACGCCTTTTGTATGTCCGCCATAGTGGAATTGGTGCCATCTCCATCTCCTTTGTACAGTATAAATGTAAATCTAATCTAAAACATTTTAGATCCTCACCTTCTCCCTATCCCTAATATAGTACATTACATGATGTTGAGAGAAATCTTGAGCTACATTCAAGGGTAATGAGATGAGAAGAGCATTTACATTGAGAGTAGTTAGAGAAGGTAGGACACGCAAGCCTAGGCCTATTTCAAAAATACCAATATCAAACCATACATATATTCAACCATTCACAATTATATTGGTCTAAATCCATAACCATTCATCATGCATTCACATAATAAAATATTAAATGAAAGCACAATAAAGTATTTATTTAATTCTAATTATGAATCATTATATGCTCAAACTTTAAACCATTTAAAGTTTCAATTCTTGAAGTTTTTTTTAATTTATTTTAAAATTATGGAAAACACTTTCAAATCTCATTAGAACAATTTCCAATGTTTTAAAATCATGAACGCAAGTTCCATAATTCGATTACAAGCTCAAGGCAAAATTAGGATTTTCTAGTCCAACTAGAATTTCCTAGTTCACTTAGATTTGTAAATTTTCCTTTAAACCATTTTAGAATTTCAAATGCTAACTTTAGGGCACTTTTCTAATTTAATCTCATTAAATTAGAAAGTTTCTAAAAGTAATTGAATACTTACCAAATTTAATCTTATAAAATTTGGAAGTTTTTAAAATTGGTTAACTTTCTCAATTTTAGCCTCACTAAAATTTAGTAAGTTTTCAAAACTTAATTCAACAACTTCTTGTTCAATTTGAATTTCTAAAATTTTCAGAAAAGTACAATATTTCTAATCATATTAGAAATATAGGAACTTTCCATGTTATTTTAGAAACCTATACAAAAAAGAAAATGAATGACTAAAATGAATGACTTAACTTGAAGTTAGATTATAAACATTGAAAAAATTTGAAGAATGATTTTAGGAAAAGTTTTCAATCGACTTTGTTCATATTAAAAAAACTTATTCCAACTTCAAGAATAGCATATAATTGTGATCTCATCACCATCCATGACAATTAAATAAATTAGTCACATGGGTTAGTCAAAGTTGGCTTTGATACCACCGTAAGGAATCATAGGGACATGCACAGTGAAAAATTTTTTATTTCTTTGATAGGTCAACTTTTGATTCAATCAATGTAACATAGAGTCGTTCAAGAAGATTATCTCAATCTATGGAAATCTTTCTTGAACCGGTGGAGATGTGATGTAGAGGGATAAAGTGATCCACTTAGCCACATAGACGTTCAGGCTCTAACGGTGATCCACATGAACTTTCTTGGCTACAACCTCCTAGGTCGAATGAGGTTAAACTAGTTAGTGCTAGCTATTGCCAAAACACTTTTCACAAATTAGTTGAGAAAAATCCTAGTTTTTCACCATGAAAAACCTGCTCCAATAAGAGAAATAAGAGATGTGAATTTTTTCTTATTTTCTTGGACGAATTTTGGGTAATTTTTCTTGCAAAATTTTTCTCAAAAATCTCACAAGACAATTTGTGTATCGTTTAGTCTTGCTAGCAAAAGTTTAGTGAGTATTTATAGAAAATAAGTTGTCCATATCCTTATGGAAACTTGAAACCAATTTCCGATAGGATTCAAATTTCTTATCTTATACAATACTTATATTTGGAAGATTTAATTTATTTGTAATATAAGTCCCTCAAGTTTAATTTGTCTGACAAATTAAATTATCAGTTATAAAAAATTATCTATCAAGACCTTACTTGAAACTAAAGAAGTTTTTAATGTGTGTGATCTATTAGGTTCTCATATAAGTTGACCATAAGTATGAATTGTAATTCTTACTAAATAAGAATTAGATAAATTAAAACTTCTTTTAATTTATCATTGATTCTATTAATCAATCAACTCATACTTATAGATCAAGATTGGCATCTAGCAATACATCATGACCACTCAAGTAATAAGAAAAGTCAAGATGACTTCACCTTTCAGCAAAATTTATTGTGTAATTAATATCCTTTTACCACACTTATCTCATATTAATCTTGGAATAAGTTGTGCCTATTCCATAATGTGATTAATGCTCATTTCTTGTATAAAAAAAGAACTCTAATGAAGAAATACTTAGAACACTTTCTAAGACTCCTCCACTTAGCACTAATAATTCCAACTTATACTTCTACAAGCAGCTAGATGTGAGATAACTCCTTTTTCATAAGAGGTGGTAAATCCTTATAGGTTATTCACCATCTTTCTATAATTCAAGTATATGCCCATAAACTAATGATGTGAGCATTTCCTATAATGGGAACAATCATATAGCAAACAAAATATAACTGTTAGTACTCAAGATATTATGATAATCTTAAATCTAAAGATCACTTACACAAACGCCAATTAGAGATTAATCTTTTGGCACTTAAAGGATATCTCTATACGGATCAATCTAGTGAACTTGATCATCTTATCAAGCACCAATATACTATTTTAGATGTCTCGCATATCATAGTAGATGAGGTCTACTACTCCTATAGAAGCGGTATAGTATATATTAGTCTAACTGTATTAACAATGTCCTTTCTTGTTAATACTTTAACTAGAGATATTTAAGAATAAACATTGTTTATAATTGAATGAATCTCACCATCATAACTCTTATGATTTCATCGATTAAGTTTTTATCATACTTATGTAAATATATAAGCAATTAATATGATAAAGATGTCATTTATTATAACATAAATAGTTCGAGTTCATATTAAACCCTAGAAGTTGATTGACTTCAAGGCATGTACACTTTCAGTCCAGTCATCTTTATATTGAATTTAAAATGAAACAACTTTTAGAGAAAAAGAAGTTTATGGTTTAATTCATGTTCAACCTCAACATGAAGTGGTATAATCTGAAGAGAAAGAAAAATCCCATGACCTGAAAACTTGGGATGACATTTTAAAACATGATTAACTTTAACCCCCATTGAAGAAAAACAAAATGAAGTGTAAATTGATCATTATAGTTGTGAGTATTCGAATATGAAAAATAGAGAGAAAAATTATAATTATAGTATCCTTAACAGCCATAATAAGAATAGTTAAGAATAAAAAGTTACACACAATGTTGCTTTTGTACAGATAAAGACAGAGATACATGAATACAAAAATGATGCATCAAACAACAAAAATGCTATAAGGGTGAATAGTTCCTATGGTTAACATGAACGGAGTTTGAAGAAGAACAAGTATATCTTAAAAAAAAAGGCCAAAAGAAAAACTTTAGCTCCATTTGGATGGCTAACTTATTTGAAAATATGCTTTTGCAAAATATATCTATATCAAGAGTATTTAAAAAATTCTAAAAAAAAAAAACAAAGTCATACCAAAATTTGAGTTCGTGGCCTCACAAGTTGTATTTTACTCCATTTTGCAGTAAATTGGTAATTTCTCATTTTGTACACCACTTTTCAATTTAGTTATACCATAATTAAACTTTTGTTACACAAATTTCAAATTCAATTACATCAAAGGACATACTTGTAAGAAATAAAACTTGTGAGGGCCTGTTTGCCCAAAAATTTGCTAAAAATATACACTAGAAACAAGTTTGAAAAAAACACAAAGATATACATTGCCACTCTCCTTACCTCTTTGCTTCTTCTTTGCTAGCCTCCTCGTCCATCTAGGAAGAACTCTCACCATCCCTCTTACCCATCGCCATACTCTATTCTCGCAGCTCCTTTCCCCTTACCCTTCCTTGTACTCCGCCCACAACCTCCCTCCTTCCCCTTTCCCAACCACCTTTCCCCACTTGTGTAGCTTCCTTTCCCTTCTCCCTGTCCCTCCTTCCCAACTTCTTACTTCCCTTTTTCCTTCCTCTACTCATCTCTCGTCATATCTTTACTAATAGCCTATTCTCAATTGATTCTAATTTTATAAAATTTGATTTTATAAAATTGATTCTTAAAAATAACTCAAGTGTTCTCGTGTACTATTAAAAGGGCTATTTTAATAAATCTATAGGTGTCTTAAGAAAAAGTTAAGAAACTATTGTTGATAAAAAGATGACCATGTTACCCTCACATGCCATATAAATGAATTTTTGTGCTAATTAAATAATTTTTTATATAATTAATTACTTTTATTATGAAAATTATATGGTGATGAGAAATACAAGGGAGTAGGGACACAGAGATGAATTTGGTAGTGAGATGAGAATCAAAAGAAAATAGAAAATCATAAAATTTTATACAATCTTTAGGTAGTTTAGTAATTATGTTGAAATTTAAAAGATAATTTTGCCTGTATGAAAAAGTATGCTAGAATCAGAATCCAAAAGCACCTCAACACTTACTTCTGATTTTTAATTTGTTTTGGGTCAAAAAAATCTACAATCAATTTTTTAAATTAGTTGAGAACACGATAAATAGCTTTTTAAAAATTAAAGATTAAAAATAGGTTTCCAATCAGTTGAAAACAAGTCCTAATTCGATTACAAAGTACAAGACTCCAAATCCTATAAGGCATTTAACTCAAGCCCAAACGACTTCTCGAAAGGCTATTCTCAAACAATAGAAGGAAAATGTAGTAAAGCCCAGTTATTCTAGTTAAGCCCAAAATCCTTATCCAAACCCAACATGGAACGAAGCTTCAACATCGCGCTTAGTTGTAGGGCCAAGCCTGAGTAAAATGCAGTGGAAAGAGATGTGGTCCCATTTATACCAAATTAGAGAATTTTTTTTTTGGGTTTTATTAATTCAGAAACCTTACCAAAAAAGAATAACTTTTGAGATTGGAGAACTTTTCAAATGGAAAACATTTTATGCACTTTTCATATAAAGTTTAGACGTGTTTTATAGGGCTATAAATCAGGAATGAACTCTAGTGAAGGATTACATGCTATTGGTTCTCAAAGAAAAAGTACTCATGATGCTCAAAGAAAATCAGCATTATGTTAAAGAAGGTGAAGTATTTGCTATTTCGTATATCTGAGGTAGGGGTCAGTATGGATATTAGATTAGATTGCATTATCAAGTGGCCAGTACCTAACAGTGAAAATTTTAAGAAGTTTGCAGGGATTCGTAGGGTAATATAGGAGTTCTATACAAGTTTAGAGTATGGATATTTTTCTTACTGCTCAATATTGTACAAGATAAATAAATTCCTACATTTTTGTTGACTTCTAACACATTATGTTTTGGATACATTTTTTATGCATTGACAGTATAACGATTTTTTTTTCTTTTTATGCACTGACAATGTAGTGCTTTTTTAACACTAGCAATCATGAATGCATGCTATATGCGCATGATTTGAATTTCAAATTTGAATTCATATTTATGTGACATGAACCAGTGGAAGAAAAATTGTACCGACAGTGTATAAAAAACATACTCGTATATTTTATTAGAGTAATAGAACAGAGAGGTTTATGTACTAAGAGGTAAAATTGCTAAAATCCAAACCAAAAGCCTTGTTGTCTTGTGTGTCTGATTAATTTTCCTAATTCTATCATTCATTATGACAAGGATAGTCTGTAGATACTCATTATGATTCAAATTGAAATTCGTATTTTTAAAATGAAGGTTTGAAACTAATAGTAGCCTGTAATAACTTCCGTTGCCTTTGAACACATAGAACTTGCACAGTCAGCCATCGGTCCTGTCCACGTTGGCTTCAGACCTTTTGAGTTTCAATTTTGTTTTTGCTGAAAATGTCAATTTGGGGCTGATTTTTTTTTTTTCGAAAACTTTTGGTGTAAGATCCAAAAATCTATCAATGTTGAAAATGTTGAAATAGAATGCACCATCACATGTTCCATCATGCAAGAAAGAAACTCAAATACCTTTCAAAATAGGTCCTCGCAGATAACCCACCTTCTCATCATAGTTGTCTTTTTTTTTTTTTTTTGGGAGCAGTTATAGTTGTCAAATTTAAAAATTCGTGCTCTAATTCCAGTTATTCATGTACTCAACTAGGCAAAGCGACAAACGTTCTCTACTGGGCAAGGTGGGCAAAGGGTTAGAAGAAGGTAAGAGCAGAAGGATGAACAGAAAAACAAAATAACACCATATCTTAACTATGCCAAAGCATATTCTGTTCGATTTTGGTTCCATGATTTGGAAGAGGTAATTACAGCAGTTGGCAAAAAACATCCTGATTATATATGTGTGTGTCTATATATATATATATATATATCAAATAAAGCATGTAGCATTAGCAAAACAACGTCATAAACTCTATTAGCTTACTAGTTGAAATCCATCAAGGCTCCACTAGATGTGAGAACCCTGAAAATATATTCAAACATCATTTCGTATTTCACTTGCATTTTTAATTCATTAGTAATTTTAGCATTACTTTCACTTGGTTGCAGATAAGCATTTAAAAACACTTTTCATGTGTAAACTAATATAATTTTTCTAAGTTATGAAATTTCTTGGTTTGCTTAAACATATTATTACATTTGGATTTGGAATAATTTTATCACCTTAACATAAAACATTAGAACGTTTAATCGCCACTACGCTAGATCAACGTTACTTGAGCTGATTAATCTTACTACCTTAGAATAAACTATTTAAAGTCCAATAATTAATTCTACTTAGTGAATAACGTTAAAAATATAAAGCCGACAAATTTTAGATAAGAATAATACAAAGTATACTAATTACGCGTGGGACGTAAATGTTTCGAGAATAGAAGCCTCGCAAGATTAGTACATCATTAGGAATTTAAATTATGTTTGGAACAATTTTTGGAGTTAAATTGCAATTAGGACTCTAAGTGGTCATTAGTAGGACAACGTGAAATGTCCAAATTACCCGCTACAATATCACAAAATTACCATGCAAACCCAAACTAATATCCGGACATCATAATAACCCACCTCCCATTCGGCCAACCCGCAGCTTCACCATTCCTACACTTAATCACTTCCGACACTCAACCACCCTCAAAACCGCAGCACCACTCCACAATTCCATTTCATATCCTCTGCACACCTCCTACCCCAGATAACACTCTACCCTCACTTTGTTATCATCGCCAAAGATAGAGAGGGAGAGGCCGAGCTGCAATATCTTCCATTTCTGTTCGTGAGCTAGAGGAAGGAAAGGGGAGAGCTAGTGGAAGTCGTAGGAGCTGCTGATCATCATCATCTTCGTCAACTTCAGACCAACATCCACCAGCTGCAACCAAAATCTGCTGCGTGCGTGAGAGCCGAGAGGGAGGAAAATTTTTCAAACTTTCTGTCCGAGAACTTAGCTTGCTGTGAGGTGATTTCTGAGCTTCATTTAAACTGATTAGAGATTGATTAAGCTGTGCATTTGACGTTTGAGCAAGGATAAGTTAGAAAATTTTAATGGAATAAAAACTTGGCCACATTCAAGCCACCTGGGATGATCGATCAAACTCTGGAAATTTTTGGGTGAAAGATGTTGTTAATTGAACTCGATTTCGAAACTAAAAATGTTAACCAGTGGCTAAGCTTCTGCATGTTGAACTTGAGCATCTAAATCAACGTATAATCCAAGGAAAATCAGGAAAAACTAAGATCAAAGCTGCTGGAAATCTGGATTATGCGAACTGCCGAGAGTTGATTTTGTAATTTTAATTAATTGGAGTAATCTGAGCATACAGTGGTGACTAACTAACTGAAGCTTGGATGATTATTATGATCAGGGCCATGCATGATAATTTATATGATTGGATGATGAACTAAGGAGCTTAGAAAATTCTGTTTTGGATGAATATGATTCTGCCGAGAGAATGGTTTGGAAATGCAACTGTAATTCTGTTTGTCCGTGACAATTTGAGCATTCAAGTGTAATTAGCCGGGTGAAAGCTTGATGATTAATATGGTTAGAGTCTTGCATGATAGCTTTATACATTCGGATGATGTATTAAGAAGCTTAGGAAAATTCTGTTTTGATGAAGAAAATTTCTGCCGTGACGGGTTAAAGAAATGATTTGCTTAATTTGCCTAATTTTGACAAGCTGTGGCTATAATCCTAACTATCCAAGTGAAGATAAAATGCTTAAGGGCCTGCATGTTGAGTTACACGATTGGACAAGGAAACTAGGAACTTGGAAAATTCTGGTTTTGTGAATTGGAACTCTTGTGAACTGAAAATTTCCGAAATCTTGAATTTGAAATATAATTTTCAATCTGTCTTATGGTGATGATTTGAGTTGATAAAGGCGAATAGCCAGTTAACAACATGTTAATTAAAGCTTGCATGAGGTCAAGTAGCTCGGCTAACCAAGAGAATAAAATGGAAGCAGAAAATTGGTTCATGAATGATCATCCGAGACTAGTTGTTATAATTTCTGGATTTGTGTTAGATGTGTGTAATTGTAGTTTGAATTTGGAAACCTTTACTAGCTAACTACGTGTTTGCATGTCCTAATAGAGTACCAAAAATTCTGTTTTAACCAAAGAAAATTCTGTTTAGAACCATTGTTATTGCTGGAATTTCTTTGTGAAACTAAATTTGGATTTGGATTGAGATTTTAGCTTACTTGCGGTTTAAATTCTTGATTAAATTGTGGTTGGTGGTGATTGATGATGTCAAAGGCTAATGATTGATGAAGCCTTGGCCATTGGAATGATTTTATAAAGTATTACTGGATGATGGAAGTTAATTGCTGGAATGTCTTGGGGCTTTACTTTTATTTTTATTTGCTTATGATGGGTTTGCTGAAACCAAGTGCTAATGATTGATGAAGCCTTGGTTGATCATTTTATTTTATTCAGAAATGCACTTGTTGAAATCTAGGGCTAATGATTGACGAAGCTCTAGTAATTTGCTATGTGAATTTTTGTCATATTTTGATCCATATTATGATTTCAAAACGGAGTCGGAGCTGTGGAAGTCGTTTCGACCTTGCGAACTTGAGTAGCTGCGATCAAAATTTATCAAAAAAATATTTTCCAGCTAGTATTATATTATAAAACTCCATATCTAGGGTTTTGCCTAAAACTTTCCAACTCGATAATTTTCTTTAGCTCAATCTAGCCCTGATAACTATAGTAAATAAGTTCTATAACTTTTGGAAACTCCAAGTCTTATTTCAATTCTTTTCCTTTCTATAAGCTTTGCACTTGAATAGTTAACTATAGGAAAAGTTCCAAAATACAAGCTTTACCAACTTTTAGTGAAAAGCTTGAGAGACTTGCTCGGCAAGAAACCCTATTCTAGGAAAAATAGTTTTAAGGATAATTTTTGGAAAAGCCGTAACTTTAGAGAAATGTTCAAAGTAACCTTCTAACTTTGATATTGAGAAGTTTGTCGACTTGTTTCTAGCAAATAATACTAGTTACCCTCTTCTAAGGAAAACTATAAGGAACATTTTTACTACTTTTGTCAAGCTTCAACTTAAATAGATTTTCGAAATTTCTTGAGAAAGTAAACTAGTATTATATTAAATAAATTTCTTATACGAATAAGTTTAAAAATTGATTAGAAAACTTATAGTTTCAAAATCTGGTTTTTAGGATTTTGCGAGGACGCGGAATTCGATTCTCAACTTGATACCTGAACTCCACTCTTGGTGAGTGTCTCTGCTTGTTTTATGCTTATATGGTTAAGCGCTTTATCAACTCGCTATGTGATAATTGTCAAAAATGAAACAAATGGTTTCTGATCCATCGAAGTGTGCAGTGTGTACTTTATCGCACTAGCCGTTCGAGTGGTGACGTGCGTGAAACATTTTCTAATAAACTCGTGAATCTAAATGTAGTTGCGTCGTTGGGTGAATCCCTCGACTCGTGAATCGACTACCATAACTTATGAATCCGTGAATCTAAATGTAGTTGCGTCGTTGGGTGAATCCCTCGACTCGTGAATCGACTACCATAACGTCGGTGGGTGAATCCCTCGACTAATTTTATACGGGTATATCTCGAGTATACTGCGTCGGTAGACGAAGTTCGGGCCCGAAGCAGAGGTATGAACGGTGACGGGTTAGGATTAAAATGAGTGGATCTACATGGATTATAGGTAGTGAGAGTTGACGGAGGGTCAACTACGATAAATGGTGATCAAGCGAGGAAAATGGCTCCTGAGAGCCCCTGTATCCTACCTTGTGCTGTTATACGCTTTCCTAATTGTTAGACTTGTTTAAGTTATTACTCGTTGTTTGATTTACGTGACTGCATGATTTGGGGCACCACTGAGCTTTAGCTCACCCCATGTTTATTTGTTTTCCTTACAGGATGGGAAGTTTGAAAGTATTTGAGCAGCTTATATTTCCTATGGTTGTACTTGAACAGTTAAATGTAATTCTCGGTTTGTAATGAATTCTACGTTAGGTACTGTATCTTTTATTTTGGTTACCACTTGAAGCTGGAAAAAGTGTAATCCCTAATTCTAATATTCGGTTTGTATGTTTGTATCGGTATAGTATGTCCTAAACCTTTGCGAGCGACGTGTGAAATATTTAAGAACCGTCGATTGGCTAAGTTATATGTTGTTATCTTTGAAGTTAATGTGGTGATAGAAATTGATTTGTTTCGGAAGAATCCTTTTTGTAATAGCTTAGGTTAACCGTCGGAGGATTTTGGATTAGATTGCTTGCGTGAGTCCTGGTGAGAGCTGGGCAGACGGCCCGCCAACCCTTTGGTTCGCCTTAGGGGGAAGTGGGGTCGCCACAGGTGGTATCAGAGCCTAGGTTAGAAAAGTTATTTGAGAGATATACTATACGAGCTAGAAATCCTGATCCTTCTAAAAGTAAGAATTGAGACCATTAGATACACCCTAAGGAATGCCGATCTAATTAGCTATTTGAGTTCTAACCTTTAAGTTTTAATTCTTTTGCAGGTATGGAGAATGGTAATGGACACGCTAATGGTAATGGGGCGTCGAATGGACATATAGAGCCTCTTAGGTCCATCTCTTATAGGCCTCGAGGTGGAGGAGCCCATATACGCTACTCACCTGCTGATAGGCACCCTAGATGCCAGTGTAGAGCCATGTACGCGTATCCCAATGAGCTGGTGTTATCCTTAGACGATGAGCGTCGCCAGTTGAGGGACGCTAACTTCACCATGACCCAGGATGTAGAGGAGTTGAGTATCATGGTGGATACCCAGTTCGACCGCATAGCCGATTTGGAGATTAGGCTAACTGCTGAGCATCATTTGCTGGAGGCTGCTCGTTTGGAGATAGAGCGACAGAAGTCTAGGGCGACTCGACTAGCAGAGAGGATGCGTGATAGGAGTGCCGGCATCAGGGCTGTTGCCGCGATGATGATGGATGAGGCCACTAGCTTTATTCAGGGTGGCGAGCAGGCAGGTGTAGAGGAGGATCCAGAGGAGGACCCGGAGGAGGATCCGGAGGAGGACATAGCTCCTGATAGCCCTACTGAGGGTTAGGTTTGGTGTTCAGTCAAGCGCTCTAGGACGTCAGTGATACGGTTAATAGCGGTGGCTACTCCGTCTCCGGCCCCTCCCTCTTGCCCTTGGTCCGGATTGACCTCGGGCTCTCTATCTCTACCCGCTTCCGGGTGTTGTCTAGTGGGTCTCCCGCGGCCCCTTCCTATCACTTGGCGATCCATAGTCTAAATTATGCCTATTATGGAAGGATAAGGCGATTAGGCGAAGTATTATTTATTTATGATTATTATCATTTCCTTAGTAAATAAAATCAATATGGAAATGGAGGAAAAGGTAAGTAAAACACTTAACATATATTTCTAAGTGAAAGTCATACAAATAATAAGTTGGGACATTTCCAAAAGTAAGGCACATGACTAGCAAAAATACATACAAATAGTCCCTTAAACAAAAATTAGGGATATGGTGCCTCCGAAGCAAGTCATCCACCTAGACAAAACTTGATGACCTAGCTAATGTCCCCCTATTCTAACCCTACATATCCAATATGGTCAAATCGATCCAAGCCTAACCCTCAGTAGGGCTATCAGGAGCTATGTCCTCCTCCGGATCCTCCTCCGGGTCCTCCTCTGGATCCTCCTCTACACCTGCCTGCTCGCCACCCTGAATAAAGCTAGTGGCCTCATCCATCATCATCGCGGCATCAGCCCTGATGCCGGCACTCCTATCACGCATCCTCTCGGCTAGTCGAGTCGCCCTAGACTTCTGTCGCTCTATCTCCAAACGAGCAGCCTCCAGCAAATGATGCTCAGCAGTTAGCCTAATCTCCAAATCGGCTATGCGGTCGAACTGGGTATCCACCATGACACTCAACTCCTCTACATCCTGGGTCATGGTGAAGTTAGCGTCCCTCAACTGGCGACGCTCATCGTCTAAGGATAACACCAGCTCATTGGGATACGCGTACATGGCTCTACACTGGCATCTAGGGTGCCTATCAGCAGGTGAGTAGCGTATATGGGCTCCTCCACCTCAAGGCCTATAAGAGATGGACCTAAGAGGCTCTATATGTCCATTCGACGCCCCATTACCATTAGCGTGTCCATTACCATTCTCCATACCTGCAAAAGAATTAAAACTTAAAGGTTAGAACTCAAATAGCTAATTAGATCGGCATTCCTTAGGGTGTATCTAATGGTCTCAATTCTTACTTTTAGAAGGATCAGGATTTCTAGCTCGTATAGTATATCTCTCAAATAACTTTTCTAACCTAGGCTCTGATACCACCTGTGGCGACCCCACTTCCCCCTAAGGCGAACCAAAGGGTTGGCGGGCCGTCTGCCCAGCTCTCACCAGGACTCACGCAAGCAATCTAATCCAAAATCCTCCGACGGTTAACCTAAGCTATTACAAAAAGGATTCTTCCGAAACAAATCAATTTCTATCACCACATTAACTTCAAAGATAACAACATATAACTTAGCCAATCGACGGTTCTTAAATATTTCACACGTCGCTCGCAAAGGTTTAGGACATACTATACCGATACAAACATACAAACCGAATATTAGAATTAGGGATTACACTTTTTCCAGCTTCAAGTGGTAACCAAAATAAAAGATACAGTACCTAACGTAGAATTCATTACAAACCGAGAATTACATTTAACTGTTCAAGTACAACCATAGGAAATATAAGCTGCTCAAATACTTTCAAACTTCCCATCCTGTAAGGAAAACAAATAAACATGGGGTGAGCTAAAGCTCAGTGGTGCCCCAAATCATGCAGTCACGTAAATCAAACAACGAGTAATAACTTAAACAAGTCTAACAATTAGGAAAGCGTATAACAGCACAAGGTAGGATACAGGGGCTCTCAGGAGCCATTTTCCTCGCTTGATCACCATTTATCGTAGTTGACCCTCCGTCAACTCTCACTACCTATAATCCATGTAGATCCACTCATTTTAATCCTAATCCGTCACCGTTCATACCTCTGCTTCGGGCCCGAACTTCGTCTACCGACGCAGTATACTCGAGATATACCCGTATAAAATTAGTCGAGGGATTCACCCACCGACGTTATGGTAGTCGATTCACGAGTCGAGGGATTCACCCAACGACGCAACTACATTTAGATTCACGGATTCATAAGTTATGGTAGTCGATTCACGAGTCGAGGGATTCACCCAACGACGCAACTACATTTAGATTCACGAGTTTATTAGAAAATGTTTCACGCACGTCACCACTCGAACGGCTAGTGCGATAAAGTACACACTGCACACTTCGATGGATCAGAAACCATTTGTTTCATTTTTGACAATTATCACATAGCGAGTTGATAAAGCGCTTAACCATATAAGCATAAAACAAGCAGAGACACTCACCAAGAGTGGAGTTCAGGTATCAAGTTGAGAATCGAATTCCGCGTCCTCGCAAAATCCTAAAAACCAGATTTTGAAACTATAAGTTTTCTAATCAATTTTTAAACTTATTCGTATAAGAAATTTATTTAATATAATACTAGTTTACTTTCTCAAGAAATTTCGAAAATCTATTTAAGTTGAAGCTTGACAAAAGTAGTAAAAATGTTCCTTATAGTTTTCCTTAGAAGAGGGTAACTAGTATTATTTGCTAGAAACAAGTCGACAAACTTCTCAATATCAAAGTTAGAAGGTTACTTTGAACATTTCTCTAAAGTTACGGCTTTTCCAAAAATTATCCTTAAAACTATTTTTCCTAGAATAGGGTTTCTTGCCGAGCAAGTCTCTCAAGCTTTTCACTAAAAGTTGGTAAAGCTTGTATTTTGGAACTTTTCCTATAGTTAACTATTCAAGTGCAAAGCTTATAGAAAGGAAAAGAATTGAAATAAGACTTGGAGTTTCCAAAAGTTATAGAACTTATTTACTATAGTTATCAGGGCTAGATTGAGCTAAAGAAAATTATCGAGTTGGAAAGTTTTAGGCAAAACCCTAGATATGGAGTTTTATAATATAATACTAGCTGGAAAATATTTTTTTGATAAATTTTGATCGCAGCTACTCAAGTTCGCAAGGTCGAAACGACTTCCACAGCTCCGACTCCGTTTTGAAATCATAATATGGATCAAAATATGACAAAAATTCACATAGCAAATTACTAGAGCTTCGTCAATCATTAGCCCTAGATTTCAACAAGTGCATTTCTGAATAAAATAAAATGATCAACCAAGGCTTCATCAATCATTAGCACTTGGTTTCAGCAAACCCATCATAAGCAAATAAAAATAAAAGTAAAGCCCCAAGACATTCCAGCAATTAACTTCCATCATCCAGTAATACTTTATAAAATCATTCCAATGGCCAAGGCTTCATCAATCATTAGCCTTTGACATCATCAATCACCACCAACCACAATTTAATCAAGAATTTAAACCGCAAGTAAGCTAAAATCTCAATCCAAATCCAAATTTAGTTTCACAAAGAAATTCCAGCAATAACAATGGTTCTAAACAGAATTTTCTTTGGTTAAAACAGAATTTTTGGTACTCTATTAGGACATGCAAACACGTAGTTAGCTAGTAAAGGTTTCCAAATTCAAACTACAATTACACACATCTAACACAAATCCAGAAATTATAACAACTAGTCTCGGATGATCATTCATGAACCAATTTTCTGCTTCCATTTTATTCTCTTGGTTAGCCGAGCTACTTGACCTCATGCAAGCTTTAATTAACATGTTGTTAACTGGCTATTCGCCTTTATCAACTCAAATCATCACCATAAGACAGATTGAAAATTATATTTCAAATTCAAGATTTCGGAAATTTTCAGTTCACAAGAGTTCCAATTCACAAAACCAGAATTTTCCAAGTTCCTAGTTTCCTTGTCCAATCGTGTAACTCAACATGCAGGCCCTTAAGCATTTTATCTTCACTTGGATAGTTAGGATTATAGCCACAGCTTGTCAAAATTAGGCAAATTAAGCAAATCATTTCTTTAACCCGTCACGGCAGAAATTTTCTTCATCAAAACAGAATTTTCCTAAGCTTCTTAATACATCATCCGAATGTATAAAGCTATCATGCAAGACTCTAACCATATTAATCATCAAGCTTTCACCCGGCTAATTACACTTGAATGCTCAAATTGTCACGGACAAACAGATTTACAGTTGCATTTCCAAACCATTCTCTCGGCAGAATCATATTCATCCAAAACAGAATTTTCTAAGCTCCTTAGTTCATCATCCAATCATATAAATTATCATGCATGGCCCTGATCATAATAATCATCCAACCTTCAGTTAGTTAGTCACCACTGTATGCTCAGATTACTCCAATTAATTAAAATTACAAAATCAACTCTCGGCAGTTCGCATAATCCAGATTTCCAGCAGCTTTGATCTTAGTTTTTCCTGATTTTCCTTGGATTATACGTGGATTTAGATGCTCAAGTTCAACATGCAGAAGCTTAGCCACTGGTTAACATTTTTAGTTTCGAAATCGAGTTCAATTAACAACATCTTTCACCCAAAAATTTCCAGAGTTTGATCGATCATCCCAGGTGGCTTGAATGTGGCCAAGTTTTTATTCCATTAAAATTTTCTAACTTATCCTTGCTCAAACGTCAAATGCACAGCTTAATCAATCTCTAATCAGTTTAAATGAAGCTCAGAAATCACCTCACAGCAAGCTAAGTTCTCGGACAGAAAGTTTGAAAAATTTTCCTCCCTCTCGGCTCTCACGCATGCAGCAGATTTTGGTTGCAGCTGGTGGATGTTGGTCTGAAGTTGACGAAGATGATGATGATCAGCAGCTCCTACGACTTCCACTAGCTCTCCCCTTTCCTTCCTCTAGCTCACGAACAGAAATGGAAGATATTGCAGCTCGGCCTCTCCCTCTCTATCTTTGGCGATGATAACAAAGTGAGGGTAGAGTGTTATCTGGGGTAGGAGGTGTGCAGAGGATATGAAATGGAATTGTGGAGTGGTGCTGCGGTTTTGAGGGTGGTTGAGTGTCGGAAGTGATTAAGTGTAGGAATGGTGAAGCTGCGGGTTGGCCGAATGGGAGGTGGGTTATTATGATGTCCGGATATTAGTTTGGGTTTGCATGGTAATTTGTGATATTGTAGAGGGTAATTTGGACATTTCACGTTGTCCTACTAATGACCACTTAGAGTCCTAATTGCAATTTAACTCCAAAAATTGTTCCAAACATAATTTAAATTCCTAATGATGTACTAATCTTGCGAGGCTTCTATTCTCGAAACATTTACGTCCCACGCGTAATTAGTATACTTTGTATTATTCTTATCTAAAATTTGTCGGCTTTATATTTTTAACGTTATTCACTAAGTAGAATTAATTATTGGACTTTAAATAGTTTATTCTAAGGTAGTAAGATTAATCAGCTCAAGTAACGTTGATCTAGCGTAGTGGCGATTAAACGTTCTAACGTTTTATGTTAAGGTGATAAAATTATTCCAAATCCAAATGTAATAATATGTTTAAGCAAACCAAGAAATTTCATAACTTAGAAAAATTATATTAGTTCACACATGAAAAGTGTTTTTAAATGCTTATCTGCAACCAAGTGAAAGTAATGCTAAAATTACTAATGAATTAAAAATGCAAGTGAAATACGAAATGATGTTTGAATATATTTTCAGGGTTCTCACATCCTCCCCTCCTTACAATGAATTTTGTCCTCAAAATTCACTCCTTCCAAAGGAATAAACTAGGGTACTTTTTCTGCATTTCTTCTTCTAACTCCCGAGTTGCTTCCTCGAGTCCATGATTTTTCCATAAAATCTTCACCAGAGGAATTTTCTTATTTCTCAGCTCCTTCATTTCTCTTTCCAGAATCCTGACCGGTCCTTCTTCATACATTAACGTCTCATCCACTTCAATTCCTTCCAGTGGCAGCACGTGACTTGGGTCGGGGTAATATTTTCTAAGCATGGAGACGTGAAATACATCGTGAATCTTAGCCATGCTTGCAGGCAACTTCAATTGGTACGCTACTAACCCAATTCTTTTCAAAATTTCGAAAGGTCCGATATACCTTGACTTCAACTTCTTACCTTTCTTAGACACTACTCCGCCCTTCAAGGGTTTAATTCTGAGGAAAACCTTGTCTCCTACTTCGAATTCCAAATCTCTCCTCCTTGTGTCGGCGTAGCTCTTTTGTCTACTCTGAGCAACTTGAAGCCTTTCTCTAATTAGTTTTACTTTTTCCTGTGCTTCCTCGATCCAAGGTATAGCTGTAGGGTCTACGACTTTCTTTTCTCCAACTTCATCCCAGTGAATCGGAGATCGGCACCTTCTTCCATACAAAGCCTCATATGGTGCCATCTGAATCGAAGCCTGATAGCTGTTGTTATATGCGAATTCCACCAAGGTCATATATTGGCTCCACTTACCTCCAAAATCCAGTATACACGACCTCAGTAAATCCTCCAAAGTTTGAATTGTCCTTTCCGATTGCCCGTCGGTTTGGGGATGATACGTAGTACTAAACTTCAACTTGGTCCCCAAGGAATCCTGAAATTTCTGCCAAAAACGCGAGACGAATCTTGGGTCTCGATCAGACACAATACTCACTGGAATACCATGTAACCTTAGGATCTCTTCTGTGTACAACTTGACCAATTTCTCCAATGAAAAACTCATGCTTACAGGTAAGAAGTGTGCAGACTTAGTGAGTCGATCGACTATTACCCAAATTGCATCAAAACCTTTTTGACTTTTAGGTAGTCCCGTTACAAAATCCATTGTTATGTGTTCCCATTTCCATTCAGGGATTTCTAACGGTTGCAATAAACCAGAGGCTTCTGATGTTCAGCTTTTACTTGTTGGCAGATCAAGCATCTTTGTACAAATGCTGCCACGTCCTTTTTCAAACCTTCCCACCAGTATAATCCCTTTACATCGTGATACATCTTAGACACACCTGGGTGTATAGTATACTTCGACCGATGTGATTCTTCTAGAATTCCTTTTCTTATCTCTTCATCTGCCGGAACCACAATTCGATCTCGAAACCTCAATACCCCTTCAGGTCCTAATTTAAAGTCTAGGGTTTCCCCTTTTTGCACTTTCTCCAAATTCTTCCGAATTATAGGGTCCGTTTTCTGGGCCTCCTTAATACGCTCTAGTAACGGTGACTTCAATGATAAGTTCCCAAATAAAACCTTCAATTTCTCCAAGCGAGGGTTCCAACCACTTATTTCTTCTAACATATCCCACTCTTTTACCATTAACCCTGCTACTTGGGCCTTCCTACTTAGAGCGTCAGCCACCACATTGGCTTTTCCTGGATGGTAATTAATCGAGCAGTCGTAATCTTCCAGAAATTCTACCCATCGCCTTTGTCTCAAATTCAGCTCCTTTTGGGAGAACAAGTACTTGAGGCTCTTATGATCCGTAAAAACCTCAAAAGTCACGCCGTACAAGTAGTGTCTCCATTTCTTCAAGGCAAAAATTACCGCGGCTAGCTCTAGGTCATGAGTTGGGTAGTTTTGTTCGTGGGGTTTCAATCTCCTAGAAGCATAGGCAACTACCTTACCCATTTGCATTAAAACACATCCCAGACCTTCTCTGGAAGCATCAGAATATACAGCATAACCTTCACCTCCATCAGGTAAAACCAAAACGGGAGCGGATGTTAACCGCTTCTTTAGTTCCTGAAAACTTGACTCGCACTTCGGAGTCCAGACAAACTTAGCCCCTTTCTTGGTTAGCTCAGTCATAGGTCCTGCAATTTTTGAGAAATCCTGAATAAATCGCCTATAATAACCTGCTAAGCCCAAGAAACTTCTAACTTCAGTTGGAGTTTCTGGTTGTTTCCAATTCATAACGGCCTCAACTTTTGCCGGATCCACGGCAATTCCATCTTCAGAAACTCTGTGCCCTAGAAAAGATATTTCAGTCAACCAAAACTCACACTTACTGAATTTGGCATACAGCTTATGTTCTCTTAGTATCTGCAAAACCACCTCTAAATGCTTAGCATGCTCCTCTCGAGTCTTAGAGTAAATCAGGATATCATCTATGAAAACCACTACAAACTGGTCCAGATATTTCTTAAAAATTCTCTGCATTAGATCCATGAAAGCAGCTGGTGCGTTGGTTAATCCAAAAGGCATGACTGCAAACTCAAAATGTCCGTATCTTGTACTAAAAGCAGTCTTAGGTATATCTTCCTTCTTGATCTTCAACTGATAGTACCCTTGCCTTAAATCCAGCTTTGAGAAGTGGACCCTTGCAGTTGGTCGAACAAACTATCAATCAACGGTAGAGGGTATTTATTCTTAATTGTAGCCTCATTTAACCCTCGGTAATCGATACACAACCTCAAGCTTCCATCTTTTTTCTTCACGAATAGGACGGGTACTCCCTATGGGGAATCACTCTCCTTCACAAAACCCTTCTCCAACAGGTCCTGTAATTGAATTTTCAATTCTTTTAGCTCGGCAGGAGCCATTCGATATGGGGTCTTAGAAATTGGAGCCGTTCCAGGCATCAAGTCAATCTTAAATTCCACTTCTCTTTCCGGCGGTAGAGTCCTTAGCTCTTCGGGAAAAACATCCGGAAATTCCCGTACTACTGGTACATCCTCCAACTTCAATTGATCACTGGGAGCGTTTATCAAAAAGGCTAGAAAACCTTGCGCTCCTTTAGACAACATTTTCCTTGCTCGAATTCCTGAGATCATAGCAGATGATGCTAACCTACCCTTGACATCTAACCTCAGGGTTGCTTCACCAGGTATACAAAATTCCACCACTTTCGCTCGGCAGTCAAGTTTAGCATGATGATGGCCTAGAAAATCCATTCCTATTATAACATCGTAACCCTGTATATCCAGACTGATCAAATCCACTAGCATTTTACGCTCTCCAATCCAGAATTCACAATTCTTATAAGCCAGACTAGTGATTACATTCTTATTACCCATGGGTGTTCTAACTTCAAGATCGAAAGGTAATTTAACAGGTTGCACATCTATTCCAGACATAAAGGATGGATTAACGAATGAATGGGTTGCACCAGGGTCAATTAACACTTTAGCTAATCGATGAAAAATTGGAAGTGTACCTTCCACCACTTCCGAGGAATCAGGTACAGGTTGGTCACCTATAGCATACACTCTGGCAGGAACTGTCGGCCGGCTCCCTCCAGAGGTGTTTGGTCTAGCATTCGAAGTAGTCCCTTCCTGCATTTTTGGACACCCAGAAATTTGGTGCTCGCTACTTCCGCATTTCAGGCACTTTCCTTGCCTTTTCCAACAGCTATCCATATTATGACCAAGTTTCTTACAATATGCACAAGTCGTTTGGGGAATTATGGCTCGGCCTCCTTGTGAGGTATTCCTAGGTTGTGCTCTTCCAATCGGTCCCCCTCTAGTTCCATTGTTTCTTCCCCCTGCATTCCTTGCCCCGGTTCCCCTTGCTAATGCACCTCGCGGTGCTCCGGGACTAGTCACTCCGCCTGTACCTCGGCCCACTTTAGCCGGTGGAGTATTTCCATACGTCGGCTCTCGACTACTGCTGGGGTTAAATCTTTTTTTAGCCTGAAAAGATTTCACTTGAGCTCTAGCTACTTCAACTCTCTGAGCTCTTTCGACAGCATCTGCGAAAGTATCTATCCTCACGGCGGCTAAACTTTCCTGTAGTTCCACATTCAAACCCTGCACAAACCTCCGAACACGCCTCTGTTCGGTGGCTATCAACTCAGGTGCAAAGCGGGATAACTTTGTGAACTGGATTTCATATTCGGCGACACTCATCGCCCCTTGCTTGCATCGAATGAAATCGTCCTCTCTCTTATCTTGAATGAGAGGTGGAAGGAATTTGGCATTGAACTCCCTAGTGAAGTTCACCCAAGTTCGTGGTGTATGATTAGTCTCCCAATGAACCCTCATTAGGTTCCACCAGGAGCGAGCAGCTCCCTCGAACTGGAAGGTGGCAAAAGTCACCTTTCGCTCCTCCGTATAGTTTAAGGCGGCGAAGATCTCAGTGATCCTCTCCCACCAGCCTTCAGCCACTTCCGGCTCAGGTCCTCCGTAGAATTTGGGAGGTCCGAACTTCAGGAACCTTTCCAATGCCCGATCATCGGAATCGACTGGGCCTCCCTGATGACGCCCTGGTCCAGCAGCTCGGTGTTCAGTCAAGCGCTCTAGGACGTCAGTGATACGATTAATAGCGGTGGCTACTCCGTCTCCGGCCCCTCCCTCTTGCCCTTGGTCCGGATTGACCTCGGGCTCTCTATCTCTACCCGCTTCCGGGTGTTGTCTAGTGGGTCTCCCGCGGCCCCTTCTTACTTACCTCTCTTGAATTGATACTTCTTGTAATATTTTACCCTTTTAGAGGAAATACAAGAAAGTTAAAAAACTTTTATTCCAATAATATCTTTATGTTATCTTACTTATAAAGTTTACAGCAACAATAAAAAATAATGTTAATCTTTTATACACTGACAGTGTATACACCATCACCATTGGATGTACGATAACTCATCTAAATTTAAAATTCAAATTCAAATTTTGCTTATATGTCATGCATCTAACCATGATAGTATATGCATTGTTAGTATATGTAAGATTTAATTTAAAAAATAAAATAAGGTTAAATTTTTAGAAGGTGTAAATTTCTTGACTTAAAACTATTTATTTTTGTTGATTGAAACAAAAGTAAAATTTACACCTTCAAAAATTCACATATATGAAGAGATTATTTTAAGTTTTTGTACAACTTAAACTACATCACATGTTAAAATATATTTCCTAAAAAAATTTCTTGAGTTCCTTATAACTGTCCACGAAAATTTTCAATGTGCCAATTACTCACCAAAATTCTTCTAAGTGATTAACTTTAACTAGATTCAATTTACCCATGCTCTATATTGTCCCACCACGACCTCAATATAAAAGAAAATGGACTATTATTAAATATCAATTTATTTTTCCAATCTACATATTTTGGTTTAAATTTTTGGCTAAATAGTTATTAAAAGCAAGGGTAATATTTTTAACTTGTGACCTTTTAGAGGAATATTTAGTCTTGTCAAGCTAATAGAAGAAGTAAGTGAGATTTTAAAAATCTCAAGGAGCTGAATGATATTATGAGAAACTTCAGGGGAGGATTCTGAAATCATCGCAAACATAAATACTAATACGAAACTACACGAATTGTCATCTCTTGAAAAGTTCAAACTACAGCAGTGACTTGAACTAATCTTTTGAGATACTAATCTTCACAAGGGCTGGGAAAAGAAACTAATGAGCTATCACAAAGTGTCGTGACAGCAAATTTAACAAGAACGTGCATCATATTCCTGTCAATCATGCTCCATACATCGGCATTCTGATTTCTGAGTGTGTATGTATTATATCCAATGTTTTAAAAACCGGACCGTTCATTGAACCGGTGAAGTGAAAGGGTCGAGGTTCAATCGGTCGGACCGGTTCAACCTCGGTTCAATGAATTTTTTTAAAAATTATTTATATAAATATATATATGTACAAAATAAGACATGTAATGGATTAATTTAATACTTTATATGATGAAAGGTTTACTATTTTTTAATAACTTGGATTTTTAAAAATAAATTTTTTAAATTATAAGTTAAAACAAATAAATTTCATCTCAATTTCAATTATATCTAAATCCAACCCAAAAATATCACAATATTTTGAAATTATACAAAATTCCCGTCTATGAGAATTTAGATATTGTGAACTTAAATTTTAATTTACGTTTTAGAGATTGCAATTTAAAAAAGGAAGTTTGGAGTTCGAAGGAAGTCAAGAAAATCGAAAATAGAAATGTAAACTTGATAAGAAACAAAAAATGAGATAAAAGTGAGTGGTTGTAGCATTAAATAATTTGGGTTAAAAAAATAATTCTTTTTGAACTTTTTTCAATTTAATGGACAAAAACAAAATTAAAAGATGGAAGAAAACATCAATAAATTAAAAATAAAGAGGTTTGATTAAAAAGGGAGTGACAAAAAAAAGAGGATAGAGAGAGAGAGAGAGAGTTGAAAATTAAAAAGAAAGAGCCATGAGAGGATGAGACTTTGTAAGAAAAATGGAAAAAAGAAATATGAGTGTTTGCTTTATATAAATAAGTTATCAAAAAAAATCAATAGAATGTGATGGTGCAACGGTTAATACATTGGTCTTCTATTACAAAGGTCTTGAGTTCGAATCTTGATAGCTGCATTTTGCAAAAAAAAAAAAAAAAAGAGGAAAGTTGAAAACCGGTTCAATAGCGGTTCGACCGCGGTTTTTACGGTTCGACCGGTTTTCTGACAAAGTCAACTATGGCATTGAACCGGACCGGTGCCATGGCCGGTTCGCGGTTCAACCGGTCAAACCGGTCGGTCTGGTCCGGTTTTCAAAACATTGATTATATCTAAGCATCAGCAAATCAGAGATTTGAGAATCAATATCACTATGCTGCTCCAGAAAGTTGCACTCTCTCGCATAAGATAATGTACCTGTAATCAAATTGTGCATGTATTAAGGAATAGTCTTGCTCTCATCCCTTAAAAGCTGAAATGCATCAAGGAAACCCAAAACAGATTAAAACTAATGAGTAAAACAGGTAAAATGAATGAGGAAACTATGAAATTTAACTTAAACTGAATTGAGTCAAAAGATATCAGATTTGGTAATTTGAATACTCAAAATAGTTGTGAAATGATACAAATTGCAGAACATCGGTTTAACATTTTGTTGACACCGATCTGCACATCTCCTCTGACCCGTAGCAGGCTCGGCAGTACCCTAGCTTTCTTCATAAGCAATGGAAAAATTTTAAGTAGCAATTTTTCTATACAAGGCCTCAACCATTCTACCAATCACGCAAAGAAGAGGAATGAAGTAATAATAGGCTAGCAAACTCTAAACTGAAGAACACTTTTAAAGAAGCATGAATATAAACCTTCTAACATGACTTCGTCCAGACATTTCTAAATGTTTTAAAATCATCCAATCTGATGCTAGCGGGACAAAGAATAGATGATTCGTTAGTCTTTTCCCATCCTCGTACCATGTCATATAGTGTTTCAGTTGCTATATCCAAAGACAATAACCCAACTACCAAAGGAAAAAAAAAAGGAAAAAGGATAAAATCTTCAACTTTAAGGGTTCTTACCAAAAAGCTCATGAAAGTTAACTAAATAAGCTTTCGTTACACCCACGAAGCAATGGGTACACATCTTATAACAATACTTGGGATGTGAATCAGTCGGTTGACCAATTTCACGAGCAACTGGTTTTACTCTCTATTCATTTATTTATTCATTTCTTTGCGAAGAAATCAAAATCTTTAAAGAACAGTCAAGGCGAAAGAAAAGATTAATTGGAAGCAATAGTAACAAAATGAGAACTAACCCCAAGGTACGTCCCATCCAGTGTTCATCATCCCTGTTTGTAATGGGCATAAGAGGTCATACTGTTATTCTGTAGAAGGAGAGGGAAAGTGCAACAATAAGCCAAAAACCAGCCCTCAGGGGCTTGGTCTGGTGGTTGAGGGTGCTGAAGATGGGGCTTCAGGTCCCTGGTTCGAACCTTGCTGCCAGCAAGTTGTTGAGGGTGGTGAATAGTCTGCGGGGTCCACTCCCTGCGGGGCACACCTAAAAAAAAAAAAAAAAAAAAAAAAAAGCCAAAAACCAAACCAAAACCAAAATAACAGCAAAATGCATGCAACAATGTGCTCCTCTGCTCTCTTGCCCAACTTCGATCAATAGTGTTTTTGAGTGATGCATGCAAATTAAAAGGCTTTCAAGTTCTGCTTTTTCTATGAAGTTTGAGTTCCTAGGAGGACAAATCTGTAGTAGGAATAGTTAAAGGTCCACGAAAAGGCATACAGCTCTTGAATAGTTTCAAACAAGAAGTTGCATGAAAAGGAAAGTGCCATATTAAAGTTCAAACTTCAGTCTTCCAATTCAACAAGATGAAAGCTCTCCGATTCTTAGTCAATCCATATAAAACCTGCAAAATTATCACCTTGTCTCATTTAGAGGTTTTACGAAAATATCTAAAGCTCCAATTGTTTCAAGTTCTCAGCTGCAACCAAATGGAGGAAACGTGAAGCAATATTAATTGGATGATACTGGCATCTATTGGCAGAACTACCAATTCAGTTTTCATTAAAGTTGGGTCAAAATCTTTCTTAACATCATTAACAACCTTAGTCTTCTCCGCACCATCTTTTTCAATAGTTTTCCTCCTCCCCTGTGGAAGCCCAAATGTCAATCCTAATAAAACCATAATAGACTATCAAAAAGATACCAAATTGACAAGTCATTGAATTGGAAAGTTAGATTTCCAAGATTAATAGAATAAGTGGCTGGAATTAGACACTGCTAAATAAAAATGTAGGAGAAGAACATGCAATGCTCATATTGGTACAGCTTAAAATATAGAGATGAATATCAACATGCATGATGCTAAGAAATATACTAGCAGAGGAAAATAATGCATGCGAAAAAAATGTGGGAGAAGAATATGCAATGTTCATATTGTTATGACTGAAAATAAAGAGATGAATATCAACTTGTATGATGCTAAGAAATATAGTAACAGAACTAAATAATTCATGCAAAAAGATGAGTAAATAAAGAATTAGAGAATCGAAATCTTGGCATAACATCAAATTTGATCAATCACCACAACAGTGAATGATAACTAATGGCATGGCTGATGATCAAGCTAATCTCAAAAGAAAACGATAACAGAGAAGAAAGGGAAGGAAGCAAAAATTTTAGTAGCCGATACAAAACAAAGAAACTTGAGCTCAATAGGATCGGTGACAGATTGAAAATTTCTTACCTTTAATAAATTGTCTCCATCGTAGTGCAGCAAGGAGAAGAGGGAAAATGATGTTTTCCACTAACTAAAAGATCAGTGAAGAGAAGGAAAATGGCAGCCATTTCATTCTGAAATCTTGGTGGTCCTGCAAGACCTTGATATCTTCGAAAGATAGTGCACCTTGTTCACCTGCACAATCAAATATAATCAAAGTATAGGTTATTGACAAACGAAAAGAAAATTTCCAGACAAAATATGCCTTGCTTGCAAGTCAAAGCCCAATGTAATTTTCTTTCACTTATAATTTAATTTCTATCAAGTCATTCAAACATCACAAAAATTTTGACCAAAAAGATTAAAAAAATAAAAAGGAGGATGCAAAAGTTTGAAGAAATTGAAAGAACTACATAACGGATTGCTTAATGGTTTCACCACCCTCAAGTGACAGATTTAAAACGATGAGCAGAACAAGCATAAAACTTAAAATAGCAGAAGACATGCCTATAGACAACAGAAAACAAAAGCACGATGAAACTTCAAAAATTGAAAAGCTAAACAAAATTCGATACAGATTTTTTAATTTAATGAAATTAACAAGGAGGAGGAATGGGCTGTTGAATTGAAATGAAAAAGAAGCAGGGGCGGTGGTGGTTTGGACATGACGAAAATGTCCACCTCTCTATCGGGTATCACCATTACCAAAATAACACCCAAATTGCTCAAAAATACTGTACAACTAATGGCATATTAATTAATGTTGGACCCCCAAAGGAAAACAAAAAGGAACACACAAACAGTTTCCTCCAATCAACAAAAACATTCTGCAGCTGAAAACAATTAATGCGAAAGGGCAAACTAAGCATTATCACTTTACCGTTCAGTAAATGAATGGTAGTCCAAATACTAACTCTAGCTTAACACTGCAGCAGGTCAGCAGCAAACCAAAGATCTCAGATAATATAACAATCATCTGACAATATTACAAACACATTGGTCTTAATACACAAATTCTCATGCATGGGGCAACAAACTGGTCCTAACCAATGCATATGGCAATCACAAAACTGTTCCCCAGAGCACATAATTCCAATTAATATACTAAAGAAGACAAGAAATCAGTAAAAAAGCTTCAGTTAAAAGCTTAACTCTGAAGAGGATACCTAGCTGTTCATGTGGAAGGCAAAAAATCAGTAAAAAATGCTTCAGTTAAAAACTTAACTTCGAAGAGGATACATAGCTGTTCATGTGGTTTTGTTGCAAAACTCATTACCAAGAACCTACAGCTTTCATTAACCCAGTCCAAAGGAACAACCTACTACTTTCATTAACCCCGTCGAAAGTAAGGTAAGCTTTTTTG
Organism: Coffea eugenioides; assembly: GCF_003713205.1. Classification (NCBI taxonomy): domain Eukaryota; kingdom Viridiplantae; phylum Streptophyta; class Magnoliopsida; order Gentianales; family Rubiaceae; genus Coffea; species Coffea eugenioides. The sequence goes on from NC_040038.1 coordinate 38,519,070, forward strand.
CCCAACCAACTTCACTCACTTTATCAAGTACTTCCATAACTTTTGATCACCATCTTTCTGCAGCATTTCAATATATCAAAACAATATCAGAAAAACAAAGACACAGGCAGTGTGGATTTTGTTAAGAAATAGCAAATCATCTTCAAGTAGCAATTGTAAAAAGATTAAAGACAATTTTCCTACTCAAGGGGATAAGATAGGTTAAATGTACACAATACAGTTTATCCTTCTAGGATTGGCATCATAGCAGGGAGCTATAATATTAAATTTCAATAGTTCCATAAAGCTTCATCTTTTTTTTTCCCCCTCCCTCTTTTTTTTCTGTTAAATAAGCTTGACATGTCTAAGCTTAATCTTTTTCTTTCTCCTCTTTTTTTCTGTTAAATGTGCTCACATTGTCTTCAAGTTACCCTAATTGCTTTTCTCATAATAAAAAGTTTGGGTAAAGAGAAGAATGCCCTTGTGATACAGTAATTGCTATGCAGATCAGACAACCATATTGCAAGACCAAAAACTAATAAGAAACTAAGTAAGAACTGTTTTGATATCAACTACAACTAGAATTTAATATGCAAACAAATTAATGGTTCCTAATAACAACCATGTGTGCTTATCAAAAAGTCAAAAGTGCACTTTAATTTTTAACTCAAGTGTATCCATGAATTTACACATGATCAACAAAGAAAGGTCAATTGATATAGGCAACAGCAAGTCCTCTCTCCATAATTTCCCAGGACCACCAATAGCTTTAAGTTGCCAATAATTTTACCGTGGAGTTTGCAAAGGAAAAAAATGAGAAGCTTTCGATGTTAACCATCTCCAATTCTTCAAAGATACTAAAATTTCCCATAATCAAATGAAACAAACTTTGAAATTGAAACCCATTTATCAATGGCATCTCAAAATATTCAATAACCAGCAGGCATATTAATATAAAACCATATGGAGTATCAGACAACTGGATGAAGTTTTCACAGACGTTAAGCAGAATCAACTAATTCACAGTCGATGAAGAACTGAAACTCCAGAAGAATAAACATGGTTGGCCCTAATTTAGCAAGAACTGAACCTGAACTGCATCAACCATCATTTGCTGACCATAACAAAGCCATACATCCCAAAGCAGTGTGAATTCCAAAATCTGCAATAGCTATTATAATAATCTTATGCAATCAAGTATTATGAATTAATCAGTAGTTACAACAAGTTAAATGCAACAAAATCAAGATGAGTATCAGCATAGATACCTTTTTGGCAATGCCCTGCTTGATGACCTCTCAAACATGCGCTTCAACCTATATGACAAATTGTCATAGCTTAACTTATGAGCATCAAAAAGTTACAAACAAATCATAGTCTAACCACCATTTCAATAAATTTTATCATAAATATCTAAGATAGAAAAGATCAAACTGTTTATAATAACAACCGGGGGGAGAAAACTTAGGAGCTGTACCCCTGAGCAGAGGAGGCTAAATGACAAACAAACAAACAAACAAAAAAGAAAGGAAAGCAAGAGAAGCACCTGATATCCATACCAGGCAACTAAAAAAAGCCAAGGGACACAATGAAGGAGAGGAAGTAGAAAGATCATATAAGGGGAAAAAAAGGTTACACAATTCAAAACATAATAGACAATTAATTACAAGAGTGAAATTACAAAAAAGTACCAGGAGCCTTTGGAAGCAAAACGATTAAGTTGGTGCATACAAGAACAATGAGTTAATTACATGTAAATACCAGCCAATCATTAGATCGGCTCACATGCAACAAGCAATTGGATGCCAACTGAAGGTCAAAAACATGATTTTAATATCAGATACTGCACGGACAACTTGTACTACGCTCTCAAGAAGCAATATCCAAAGTATATGAAGTGATAAAAATGCCCCTAACCAAGCAGTCGAAATTGGTTGAAAAGTTTGAAGAAAAACTCCTCCTATATAATATGAGAATATTTGCCTACCAATTTCATCTATGTATGAATTAAGGCAAAAGTACCCCTACGGTTGGCACATAAAAATCAACAAATCAAGATGAAAAAGCTTGACGTTTCGCCACATTGAATTCAAATAAGAATAACATGTGCATGTGTCTCTGCGTGTGTGTGAGTGTGCTGTGTGTGTGTGTGTGTGTGTGCGTGTGAGAGAGAGAGTGTGTGTGTGTGTGGCAACCATTGTGTGAAAGGAAGCATCACAAAAGGGGTCTATCATGTCCAACTTCCCTGCAATCAAGTACCAGACTCCCAGCCTGGTTTAAGACCTATGCATCCAAGTTTTCATCAGGATCATCTCTTTTCCTCCTCACCTGCTGGCAACAAAAAGTTTGCCTTCACCACAGAATACATTGCAACATCTACTCGAGCATCAAGGAATGCTTTTGAACCACAAAAGTGGAACCGACACGGAATATCTTCCTCAAGTCCCACTGCTGGTACGGAAGAATCAGTAGCTTCTTCATCCTCGGGAGCCTTCATCAGTCTCTCCAACTGCCCTCTAAATCAAGCTTGGACATAAGATTCAGAAAACTTTCCTGGTTTTCCATCTCCCACTCACGAAACAGGGCAATAGGTTCACCCTGCCAGGGAAGACAAGCCCAAAGAGCCAATGTCAATAGTAGGCACAGCCAGAGCAGTAGCTTGTCGCTTCATCACAAGTTTCTGCACAGCTTTCTCCTGCTGCTCTCTTACCAGCCTTCTTTGTTAAGAAATCAAATGTTCAGCAAAAGTGCATGTAGCACCACACCTTGGTACCACTTCATCCCCATCAGAAATAGAAACCTTAGCACTTGCTTCTTCATTTGTTGTAACACAAGTACAAACAGGATAGGTGCCATTGGTCATGGAACGGAAACTATTGGAGCTTAGATAGGTCTGCATGAGGAGTTGGAATTGTTGATGGAACATCACTAGTTGACTGGTTGAAGGGCAATTCCAGAAAATACTCAAAACCAGTCTGATTAATATCAGTAGCTGAATGTGTGGGCTCTAACAAAAGTTAAAACAAGGATCCCTTCATCTACTTCAATTGTCACCACAGGAGCTACAACAAACTAAACAATCCAAGTGAACATAAATAATTGAATATGTTTCATTATCAATTTGCTGATAGAGATCAGTGGCAAAAATCCACTAAGGGTTATAGGAGATGTGGGAAGGATGTGTCAAATGCCCAAGCATTGATTTGGCATACTTTTGAGGACAAGGAACCAACTTGGGAGTTGGTTTGAATTCTATGGAGTTTGTTTTCTGATTTTCACCAGCAAGGATATTTCAGTAATTTGGATTAGCTGCAGGGATTTTAGGGTTATGGTAATTTTCTGTCTAGTAATTATTTTTGGTAATTAGTATTTTAGTTGTTATAGGGAATAAGAAAGCTTAGCTTTCTAACTTTCTACTAGAATTTTACTCTAGTTAGGAGTCCTAATTAGGATTGGAATTGGTTTTGTTCTAAAGTCTATAAATAACCACTTCTCCACAAAGAGAAGTCAGTTTTTGGTCATTAATAAAATTCTCCTACAAGCTTAATGCCTTCCTTAGGGCTGTGTGATACATCCCAACTTTAGATGTAAGGCCTAAAGATTCCTAGGAGTGATTCCTAGATTTACCAACCAGTTTTTACCTTCTTAAACATATTCTCTAATCCTATTCCAAACTACTATTATAAGTTCGGGTGAAATTCCGTATCTAAGCTGTTCTACAAGCTGTTGTGCCTACTTAGTTTCGTGCTGCGTCAATTTTGGTATCAGAGCAAGGCTTTCCCATGACGACAAGAAGTGGGTTGAATTTTAGAGGTCGATACACAGACAAGGAACAGGATAACATCATTAATCTTCTCTTAGAGAGGGTTGCTGCGTTAGAAGACAAAATCTTTAATACTGAGCAACAGCAAATTCCTGAATCTAGAGGCAACGGTGAGTCCAGATCTGGGGTCAAAAACAATGGAAAGGAACCAGAGCATCTCAAACAGCCTGAACACACAATCGGGAATCAATCTGGTAGGAGTGAAAATAGATTAAATCAATCTTTTGGAAGGCCACAAGCCTCTCTTTTTGACATGGCTGATGAGATTGTTCATTCAGCAAGGCAAGGAAGACAAGACCCGTATGATTTCACAGGAGACTTCACAAAAAAAGGTAAGAGTAGATATCCCTGATTTCGATGGAAGAATTGATCCTAAAGTATTTTCTGATTGGCTCGCTACTTTGGAACGCTACTTTGATTGGTATGATATGACTGATGAGAGAAAAGTTAAGTTTGCTATCATGAAACTTGTTGGACAAGCCCAAGTGTGGTGGACAGGAGTCGAGCATGACCTTCGACTTCCTGGACAACTAGACTTGACATGGGAAGAGATGAAGCTGCGTTTGAAGAGAAAGTACGTGCCTCTACATTATGAAGCTGATCTTTTTGATGATATAAATAGCCTAAGGCAAGGAGGAATGACAATTGCTAAATATATGAATAAGTTTGCAGAACTGAAAATTCGATACGGAGGCACCGAAAGTTCAGCACAAGCTTTATCCAGATTTAAGTTGGGTTTGAGACCTGAAATTCACAAAGAATTGACGGGACGTGATATCTACACGGTTGACAATGCATTCCAAGCAGCTCTTATGTGACGACCCCATTCCTCCTTATGGCAAACCCTAGGGTATCGGTGGGCCGCTTGCTTAGCTCTCACTAGGGTTCAATACAAGTCAAATTTAAACTTAAAGGTAATCAACCAACAATAAAAGTCAATATAAAGAAAAGTCGCTTCCTTATATGATCATTTAAGCCTCACATCACAAAGTTTCCAAAAGGTATGTCAAATTTCCCAAATAATACAACTATACAAAGTTGACTAAACCAATAACATCCAAATTCTAATCAAAAGGTAGTCAAGTCAGTTTCTCCAAAAAAATGTCTCCATTCTGAGATCCTGTTAAGGAAAACAAACTACGGGGGTGAGCTAACGCTCAGTGAGGCCAATAAAGCATGCAAACACATAAGTTCAAGTAACAATAACACTTGTACAAGAAATATAGCTAGAAAGTTCGTGTAATTCGCAAATAATAATAAAGCACAATCAATAAGGATACGGGAGCTCTCAAGAGCTAACTCCACACAGTTTGGTCAAGGCCTTGATCCAAATATCCCACGTTGACTCTCCGTCAACCGAACGAGTATCAAATCCTTAGACTTCACTTTCACCAAATTTTCGTCCACTGTTACACCCTCTACCGGGCCCACACGTCAAATAGAAAAGGCAATACTACTCGAGTATGCCAAGCAAGATCTCAAAAGATCAAGCTTCAAAATTTTCTCATGGTTTAGCAAGCTTCTCAACCAAACCCATGCCGGCTCGAGTCGCAAGATTAGCCAATGAGTTTTGGGCGTCCCCACAAGTACATGTATAATTTGTCGACGAGGTTCACTCCAATCGACATTCAAATTCAAGTTCAATACAAATCAGGTTCAAGTAAATCAAGTAACAAGTCAAGTAAAGGAGAGTGAGTGTGATAAAGTACACATTCGCCTTATCAAGTCATGTTCACGTATACAAGCAAGATCAATCAAGTAGATACAACAATTCATGCGCTTAACACTCACTAAGTCAAAAGTAAGTGAGCAAATAAGGTCCTTCAATTGTCCGTACCGAGATCCCCTTCGAAACCTCTTTGAGCACCTAAAGAAATAGTGACCAACCATCACTCACATATACTCTAGACCACTCAACATTCAAGGAAGGAAAGGCACTTGCTTAAAATTTAAACAACGCCTCAAAAGAATTTTTCTCATCGAAAATCGAGATTCAAAAATGAGGATTTAAAGTCACAAGAGAAACTTGTATCATCCATGAAATCAAGTTTAAAACGGACTATCAATCTCAAAAGGAAGTTGGGAGTTCCTAAAAGTCCATTTCTTATGAAACCAGAAATTTCCAGCTTTACTTGATAATACTTGAAAAATTATATCTTGAGTTTGGTAAGTGCAAAAATGAAAAACTTTATACCGTTGGAAACTAGATTCATAGTGCTAAAACTTTCCAGAAGACACTCTTCCCAGATTCTTACTAGAAATTATTCAAATTCCAGCCCAAAGTTACTGTTTCATGAAGACAGGGCAGAACCAGTTCTCATTTTTCAGCAATGTTTGGAAATTCGGCAAAATTCACTGGAATTGAATTAGCCTCCAAAATTTATAACACAGCAAGAGATTCAAGTCAAGTTTCAAACACAATAAGAGGAACTAAATTTGGATTTTTGAACAGCAAGATACAACAATTTGAAGTTGGCTGGATTTCTCAACCTGTTCAACAATTTTCTAGCTTCCACTTTTGACATTGTTTTGAAATCAGATCATATCTAACTCTACACAAGTCCAAATTAAGAATGGTTTATGCGTTAGAAACTAGATTTAAAATGCAATAATTCATCAGAAGACATCATTTTCAAACTCTTTTCACAAGTGAGACGAAATTGAGCCATAAGATACAATTTCCCAGTTTCTCTCGCATAAACAAGTAAAACAGGTCAGTCCATTTTGCCAGTTCGCTACGGCTCACTCAAAATGAATTAGCAGGGAAATTTTATACCGTTGGAAAACTCTTGTGTCTAGTTTCAAATGCCACAAACAGCACTTGATTTTGACTTTTGTACAAAAATTTATACGCAGACAATGAATCATTGGTCGGCTGCCCTGGCCACTGTTTTTCAGATTTCTTCCTTTCTTCAAAAGTCAAATTTTATATAACCAATTGAAATGATTTTTGAAAGACAATTTCCACACACATAATACAACATATAACAAGTATTTTAGCAACCATATAAGCAATAAAATTCAAAATCAAAGCAAGGTAACTAAGCAGCAAAATTCGGCCAGCACCTCTCAAGAGTCTCTTCCAACTTTCTCTCATCTTACCAAGCCAATATCAAGTCACTCATCACACAAACAACAACAATCAAGTAAGAAAGCCTCAAGTTAGCTACCTAAAGGCCATCTCAAGACCACTAGCTTAGGATGTAAGGCAAGAAATAAAAGTCCTCCAGTTTAGAATCTTGTTTAGGGTTTCAAACCCATGAAATACAACCTCTATTCTAGGTAAACTTTGAAAGATTAACGAAGGATGAAGGTTACCTCTTCAAGCTCCTAAACCCTAGTTGTAAGCAAGACTCTCCACCAATACTTTACCAAGAAACACCACAAGCTTGCACCTTTCTTCTAGTGAGAGCAAAATTCCAAGAGATTTGTGGGTTGGATGAAGAATATCAAGTAAGATTAGAGCAAAAGATGAAATTTTTCTTCCCCCCCTTTGAACTTCAGGTTCGGCCGAGGGAGAGAGATGGTGAGGGAGTAAAATGTGTTTGGTTTTGTTGAGGGAAAATGAAGAAAGGCTAACCATAAGTTTGTATAAAAAGTCAACTTTCAATAGTAGTTCAATAGTGCCTTGCACTACCACTTTCTTTCTTGTTTGATACACTTAACTACTAACCCTCCAAGGTAGTTCCTCTAGCACTACAATTACTCATACATACAAGCCTAGTATTAAATCCTCAAATCTCCAATTAGTCGCGCCAGTGCGACTTTTGAGAAACTTTCGACGCGCGCGCGATAAAAGCTTAATTTAAGAAATATTCATGCAAAAATAGTAAAATTAAATAACACTAGGGCAAAATAATTATAAAATAGACTAAATTAAAATAAAATATGGGTCCTCACATCTTAGACTTGAAAAGAGCCTGGAGCAGTAGCCACTACTTAAGAGGTTCAATACTCAAAGTGGGGAGGTAATTCCCAAAAGATTTGCTGCAAATGGCAAGCCATATAAATCAGCAGCAACTCAAGCAACTTCCAAGCCTGTAGAGACAAAAACTAAGGCTTCCACAATCGATGAAAGAAACAAGAACAAAGATAGATGTTTCAAGTGTGGTTTGAAGGGATACATGGCATGGGAGTGCCCGAACAAGAGAAACTTGCACATTGGCGCCGATTTCGGAGATAAGGAAAATCTAGAGGTTGAGGAAGATGAAGGTGCTGATTATTTGACTGAGATAGCACAACTTAATGTTGATGATTTGGAAGAGGGAGAAGATGACACGTCTTATCTCTCAGTGTTGAGGCGTCTCCTTAGTGCACCAAAGTCACAAAAGGAAGATTGGCGAAGAACTTCAATCTTTCAAACCTTAGTTTGCTGTGGACAAGAGACTAGAAAGCTAATTATTGATGGTGGCAGCAGCATGAATGTGGTTTCAGAGTCTACCGTACAACGGTTAAATTTGCCTACCAAGCCATATCCTGAACCTTACAAGGTTGCTTGGATCAACAGTAGCTCTATACCGGTAACGAGACGTTGCTTGGTGTCCATTAAACATGGACCTTACAGCGATATTATATGGTGTGACGTTATTCCAATGACCGTTTCCTACATACTTCTTGGTCGACTTTGGCTATATGACCGAGATGTGGATCATAATGGAAAGACGAACACTTACTCATTCAAGTTTAATGACCAGCAGATTGTCTTAAAGCCTATGAGTGCTGAAACTATGAAGAAGTTTCACGAAAAGAAACCAACCAAACAAGAGAAATCAAGAGTTAATGAAGTGATCGAGACAAGGAAGAAACCTTTTCAGATTTTGAGCAAGAAGCAATTTGAAAGGGAAAACAAGGAGCAAAGAGTTATTATGGTATTAGTCTTCAGAGAGGCGAAAATTTCAGCAGTTGTCAACTCTGAAGAAGTGCCTCCAGAAATTGTCAAGTTGCTGTCCGATTTTTTTGATGTAGCTCCCGAGGATTTGCCGTATGGACTACCACCTATGCGTGATATCCAACATGCAATAGATTTCATACGAGACTCTCAACTCCCTAACTTGCTTGCCTATCGCATAAACCCAAGTGAGTCTGCTGAACTTAAGAGACAAGTAGAGGAGCTCTTGGACAAAGGACATATTCAAGTCAGCCTAAATCCTTGTGCAGTGCCGGCTTTATTGACTCCAAAGAAAGACGGAACCTGGAGAATGTGTGTAGATAGCCGTACAATCAACAAGATAACAATCAAGTATAGGTTTCCCATACCTAGACTTGATGATATGATTGATATGATGGCTGGTTCAACTATCTACACTAAAATTGACTTGCGAAAGGGGTACTATCAAATCAGAATTCGTCCAGGTGATGAATGGAAAACAACCTTTAAGACAAAGGATGGTCTCTACGAGTGGCTAGTGATGTCATTTGACCTCTCTAATGCTCCCAGCGCCTTTATGAGATTCATGACACGGGTATTTCAGCCCTTTATTGGCCGTTTTTTGGTTGTCTATTTCGATAATATCTTAATTTACAGCAAGAACAAAGAGGTGCACATTAACCATCTTCAACAAGTAATGAGAGTTCTTCGTCAAGAAAAACTCTATATCAACTTGAAGAAGTGTACTTTCATGGCTCCTAGTGCTGAATTTTTGGGTTTTGTCATTTCAAATAAAGGGACAGCTGCTGATCCGGGAAAGATGAAGGCAATAGTAGATTGGCCAGTTCCTACTAATTTGAAGGAGATTCGCAGTTTCCATGGGCTGGCTTCATTCTATAGGCGATTTATACGGGGGTTTAGCTCTATTATGGCTCCCATCACTGATTGCATGAAGCAGGGACAGTTTCAATGGACAAAAACTACAGCTAAGGCTTTTGAAGAATTGAAGAAGCGAATGACTGAAGCTCCAGTACTTAGGTTGCCAGATTTTTCTAAGGTGTTTGAGATCGCATGTAATGCTTCTCATGTTGGAATTGGTGGAATTCTAAGTCAAGAAGGTCATCCTATAGCTTATTTTAGTGAAAAGTTGAATGAGGCAAAGTAGAAATACTTTACTTATGACAAGAAATTCTACGCTGTTATTCAATCTATTTGCCATTGGCATCATTATCTTATTTATAAGGAATTTGTCCTATATACTGATCATGAGGCCTTCAAATATATAAATTCTCAAAAGAAGTTGAGTCATCGGCATGGCAAATGGGTTTCTTTCCTGCAACAATACAATTTTGTTATCAAACACAAGGCAGGTGTTGAAAATAAGGTGGCTGATGCACTTAGCCGTGTGCATCTTATTCTAACTACTATGGTTGTTCAAGTAATTGGCTTTGATTCAGTTAAGCAAGATTATCCTCATTGCAAAGATTTCAAGGTCATATATAAGGATTTAATGGCTGGTAAACAAGCAGAATATGCTGGTTTTTCCATCCATGATGGCTATCTTTTCAAGGGTACTCTACTTTGTGTTCCTAGTACTTCACTGAGAGAGGAGTTAATTTGGGAATTACATGGTGGAGGTACTGCTAGACATTTTGGGTGTGACAAGACAATTGCCATAGTGCAAGATCGCTCCTATTGGCCGAGTATAAGACGAGATGTCGGCAAGACTGTTGCTAGATGCCGAATTTGTCAATTGGCCAAAGGGCGAAAGAAAAACACTGGTCTTTACATGCCACTACCCATTCCACATGAACCATGGCAGGATTTGAGCATGGATTTTGTCCTTGGACTACCAAGAATATTGCAAGGTTATGATTCTATACTAGTAGTTGTGGACCGATTTTCGAAAATGGCTCACTTTCTCCTATGTGCTAAGACTTCATAAACTAGTAGTTGTGGACCGATTTTCAAAAATGGCTCACTTTCTCCTATGTGCTAAGACTTCAGATGCTGTCCACATCACTAAGATTTTCATCAAAGAGATAGTTAAACTTCATGGACTGCCCATGACTATAGTTTCAGACAGGGATGTGAAGCTTATGAGTTACTTTTGACGGATTTTGTGGAAGATGCTGCACGCTAAACTCAAGTTTTCTTCTTCTTTCCACCCACAAACGGATGGTCAGACAGAAGTTGTTAACCGTATCCTTGGTGATCTACTTCGGTGTTTGGTTGGTGATCATGTTTCCAATTGCGATCAAATTCTACTGATGGCAGAATTTGCTTACAATAGTTCAGTGAATCGATCGACTGGTTATAGTCCTTTTGAGGCTATAACGGGAAATAATCCTAGCAAACCAATTGATTTGCTTCCATTACCAGTTAATGCTCATCCAAGCGCTGCCGCTGAGGCTTTTTCTAAGCATATTTTGGATATGCATGATGAAGTTAGACATCGGATTGCTACCAGCAATGAAAGGTACAAAGCACATGCAGATTTGAAGAAGAAATTTGTAGAATTTGAAGAGGGGGATGAAGTTATGGTTCGTATTTGGCCAGAAAGGTATCCTAAGGGTGTCTACAAGAAGCTACATTCAAGAAGTACAGGTCCTTTCAAGGTTCTCAAGAAAATTAGCTCAATGCTTATGTTCTTGAGTTACCCGATGATATGGGGATTAGCAATGTGTTCAATATTGAAGATTTGACTGCTTATAATGGGCATTTAGACGATTCAGCAGGTGGGACTTCTAAGGTTGCTCTTCCACCTCCTACACGCTTACGTGAAGCAATTGAAGATGTTCTTGACCACCAAATTGTGTCCACTAGAGGGGGTGGCTACCAAAAGTTTCTTATTCATTGGAGGGGATGACCACGCACAGATTATACATGGATTACCGAATCTGAATTTCAGAAATTGGATCCAGATTTTTATGAGAGGTATCAGGCCATTAACTCGCCGGAGTCGAGTCTTCTCAAGCCGGGGAGAGATGACAGAAATCAGTGGCAAAAATCCACTAAGGGTTATAGGAGAGGTGGGAAGGATGCGTCAACGCCCAAGCATTGATTTGGCATGCTTTTGAGGACAAGGAACCAACATGGGAGTTGGTTTGAATTCTATGGCGTTTGTTTTCTGATTTTCACTAGTAGGAGTATTTCAGTAATTTGGATTAGTTGCAGGAATTTTAGGGTTATGGTAATTTTCTGTCTAGTAATTATTTTTGGTAATTAGTATTTTAGTTGTTATAGGGAATAAGAAGGCTTAGCTTTCTAACATTCTACTAGAATTTTACTCTAGTTAGGAGTCCTAATTACGATTGAAATTGGCTTTGTTCTAAAGTCTATAAATAACCACTTTTCCACAAAGAGAAGTTAATTTTTGGTCATTAATAAAATTCTCCTGCAGACTTACCTTCTTCTTTAGGGTTGTGTGATACATCCCAACTTTAGGTGTGAGGCCTAAAGATTCCTAGGAGTGATTTCTAGATTTACCAACCAGTTTTTACCTTCTCAAGCATATTCTCTAATCCTATTCCAAATTGCTATTATAAGTTCGGATGAAATTCCGTATCTAAGCTATTCTACAAGCTGTTGTGCCTACTTAGTTTCGTGCTGCGTCATTTGCCCATTACACTTCAAATATTTCAAATTGCTACAAGTTATCCATCAATACCTCAATTTGCACCTTCTTTATGTTAGACTTTAACTATGAGCAAAAGTTCTCATTTGGAAGCAATAATTATGTAAAGACTTCACTGAAGCATTAGCAGTAGGATAACAAAAGAAATTCAAATGCATTACAAGAGGAATTGCATTTTCAAATATGATACAATTTATAAATATGGTGCAATTGATATGCAAAATAAGAGAAACATTTAGCAAAGACGCGTATTGGAGGTAGAATTTTTGCCCATACTTACCATAAAAGTGTCCACAGGCATAAGTGTTAACCATGAAAAGCATAGAAGTGTCAATAAGGGACAACAGCAACAAATGAAAAGCATAGAAGACTAATAACAATAAAATTGTCTCTTGCGATATACAAAATTAACAAACTTCATAGTTTTTTCATGGCTTCTTCAGCTTCTTCCTCTCCATAATGCGTCAACTCCGATTTCTTGATGACTTCTTTCTCGTCATAATGTGTCAACTCCGATTTCTTCAACTTCAGAATTTCCTCATCATAATCTGTCAACCCTGATTTCTTGAACTCCAGTTTTTTCTCTACTTTTTTCAGATCGTATGATGAACTAATTTGTTTGATCAAACTAGCAACGTATCCAACAAGCTAAATCAAATGTTGAAAGCCACATAATCAGCACTTATAATTTGTTGCATTACACAAAAATTGTCTCTAGTTTACAAACTGACCGCTTATAAACTTACCACTATATTGTGGACAAATGTCAAAGTAGATGAAAATTGGCTCAAGAAAGATTTGAGTAAGTTATTTCCTGCACTCTTTTCGATCTTATTTGTACAAAAAAACATCCATAACCCATAGACTGTTGTCCCACCCTTGAGAAAAACAACAAATTAGTCTGAATTTATCCATTTTTTGAAAAAAGAAACAACAATAAATTAAATACTTACCCAAATCAATTTGCCCTCTGTTTTGGTCTTTGCAATTTCATATTAACAATAATTCTAAAAGTACAATGCCAATTGCAGAATTTATTGACATATCTTTTTGTTTTCGTGTGTTGTAGCATTTGAGAGCTTTTCTCAACGTTTGAATCCTTTGAGGGCTTTATCAAACTCCAACTTAGCATCGAGTGATGGTGGTTTTGTATTCAGGATTGAAGAGAAAATGCAGAGGGCTGAGCTAGTTAGCAAATATAATTTAGCAAGTTTGAAAGTGTCTTGAGTTTGAGGTTGAATGTTTTATTTACTCTCTAACGGCTATTATTCTAGTTGTGATCTTATGTGTTTTGGTAATATTCTCCTAAACCTTTGGTTGTATTTGTCATTTTCTCCCAAATTCAAAATCACTCATTTGCTATGTTTTTTCTTTTGAAACTTGTGCTAAAAGTGAAAGGAGCATTACATATGGGTATGGAGAAGTCTGTATTTGGAAGAGTGGAGAGGAGCTCTTCAAATTTTCTCTGGAGGCACTTCCCCTTTGCTTACTTTTTGTGCTGCATACATTGGTAAAGCTATTTTATGATTGTTGTTGAATTTCATAGCAATATAATGGGGAATATTATGTTGACTATGTATTTTAACATTGGTTTTAGGTTGGCACATACACTAGGCTTCTAATTAACGTAAACTCTACATGGCACAAGAAAGCAGCAGCAGAAGAAGAACAAAAGCTTGCTAAATTGAAATTGCATAAACATACTGGAGATCAAGCAACAAATCCTAGACAAATCATTTTTTGAATTTTTTTCTTTTAACTTTTGAACAATATCAACACATGCCTGAAGTATAGAAAGATCAAATAAATTGTCATAACTATTAAACTTACCTACTTTTATGATATACTTCCAAGTTCCATACTTGTCATTTAAAACTTGTGATTTAGGAGTTCGGTTTTGAAAAATAAGTATGACCATGGGTGTAGGGTTTGGAATTTAGAGGAATACAGTTAGATAAATTAGTTGGAAGAAGATAAATGAGCCACCTTGCATTACGTTGATAATTTATTAATTTGGTTTGTAAGTTTTTAGTTTTTAGAAATTACCAAAATTGTCTCTATAATTTATAATATTCTAAAAAATTTATTTTTTTATTGGGTTAATATGTCAACCTGCGGGTTGACCCAATCCAACTCATTTCTAGTTGTGTAATTAACAGTTGACCCAATAATGACCCACTTGGATTCGAGTCTTGTTAATACCTGCTAATTTCGAGTTGCATTCAAGTTGTGCTATCGTATTGTGCCAAAAATTGCCACCTCTACTCATAACCATCATTCTCCTTTCTCTAACCTCACCAAAACCCCAAAGCGAGTGCTAATCAGTCAAAGCCAACTCTTTCTGAGTGATAATTATGTCTTTTGGTAATTCAAGTTCTTCAATTGGATCATGTTCAAATCTTGCTATCGTATCATGCTAAAAATTGCCATTCATTTTCAAAGCCTTCATTCTGCTCTCTCTAACTTCTCAGAATCCCAAAGCGAGTGCTAATCAGTCAAAGCCACTCATTTTGAGTGTTAATTGTATCTTTTGGTAATTCTAATTCCTCAATATAGACAATGTGATCCGAGGAAGCAAATATACCCTTGATTGGTAGCATGAAAGATGCAAAATTTGGTGGAACTGTTGTAAAAATCCTACGTCAGAAAATAAAAAATATTCTGGGACTAAATTAATTTTAAAAAATCATAAAAGACGAAATTGGTTTTAGTGCTAGTGTTCCTAACCAAATTGGCTAATTTCCCCTCTTTGCTCATCATATCCCTTAATTTATGTTGATAGTAGCGTCGGATGTTCTGGCTTTTCAACATTTCCTCATCGTCATCTAGTGTATGATTGGAGGAAGGAGGGATACATCAATAGTGTATTTTGTACGTCTTTAATTATCTCTCCCTAATCCCTAATGGATCTTTCCAATTGTTCGTTCCAAGAACAGCCTGTGCATGTGTGTGTGATTTGGTAGAATTCTCCTCTGTATGCACGGTGTGAATTTTATGCTAGGCCTTCTTCTTTTATTTATTAGAACTTATTTATTTGTTTGTGTGTTTACTTCTTTTTCCTATTATTTTCTGCTTTTGTGTTAGTTGCTCATTTTCAAGAATCCATTGTTATGCTTACAAAGATGTACTGTTTGAATAAACGGAGTATCTTGCCTAAGATGCGGATTTCTGATCATTAGAGGCCGCAACCAGTGATTGTATGACAGCCCCACTTTCCCTAAAGGCGAACCAGAGGGGGTCAACAGACCGTCTGCTTAACTCTTGTCAGGACTCACTACAATTCATAGTAAGAATTACTTGAAATTTCTAAACTAACCAAAATAATATTCATTACACCCAAAATAACATTTACATACATCCAAAAGCCATTACATAGGTTCGTGTACAAAAGATTCAATATTCGATGTCTATCTTAACTATAACCCAAAAATATATACACTACAGTCATTTATACTAAAATAAAAATTTAAAGTCTCTCAAAACATTTCAACAGTATTCTTGAGCACTCTCGGATCCGAATCCTGTTTAGAAAAACAAAACGTGAGACGAGCTTACACCCAGTGAGAATTTCAAGTAAATAGGCAAAATAAGAGAATAATACAATTTAATTTAACACGTAAGCACGTTTTCCCAAGTAATATAGGTTCAAATAAATCGATACTCAATTTTAGAAACTGGTAGTGGAGCAATTAATTGTAATAGGAATCTTTCAATGTAAAATATTTGATAAATAATAACATTCATGCGTACATTCAATCATTCGTTCAAGTAAATATAAGGATGAATAATAATTTAAATATACGGGGCTCACAGGGAGCAACATTCATCTTATTACTGCCAATAAACAATCCCCTACATTTTACTACCTTATAACCTCCAAACTCCCACCTTATGTCCTCTGAAAGATCAACAATCCCCTCATTTAACATTCACCTTTTACCCTTCGAAAAATCAACAATCCCCTCATTTAATATTAAATATTTAACATTCTCCTCAAGGTCTTTCGGCAAAGAGTTTTGAGCTTTTCACTTAACATTGGTAAGTTATAAACCCAAAGCTGTCCAGTTGATCCGACCTCGCAAATAGCGAATCTCGGATAGGGTGCCAACATAGGGTTAAGCTCAGTTCAGTCGATGCGATAAAATGCACATCGGCCTACATTCTTGCACATTTATCACGCATTCATGCAATGTGAATATGCGCTCATAGCAAATTAGTAAGACAAGAAAATCGCAATAGTCATTCATTTATTCGCATTTCATTCAAAGGAGAGCACTTAAGCAAATAATAGCATTTTCTCAAGTCATGCATAATCAAATAACATGAATTGGAACACTCGCCAATCAATTGCAATCCTTCAATTTAATCCTGGTTCGTCCTCTTGAGCTCTCTCGAGTCCTATGGTCATATACTATATTAAAAAACTAGTAATACAAGTCAAAATACATGAAGAAATTGAGGTTGCAAAACTTCATTTAGAAAATGCATCAATTTACAAGTTTTATACTCGTATAACCTATCAAAATATAATATTTTCTTGTTGCAATTGAGGACAAAATCTCATGTGCTTACTAAATTAACGTTACAAAAGTCATTTGGAGTACAAGAGTATCGATTATAGTCAAACGTTTGAAGAAATTAGAACAATACTTTCAAAATACAAAGTTGGAAATTACCCGACCTAAAATGATTTGAAGAAACTCATTTCCTTTCATTTAAACCTCAATTCCACTCATAAAACCAAACTCAAAATGGCTTAACAACTCCAACTTAAAGTTGGAAATGGAAGCAAGAACAAGTTTAGAAAATAGAATTTTCTCCAGTTTTGCGCGACACGGTTTGAAAAATCGTATAGCAAGTTTCTTAAGTTTAAAATTTATAAATTTTATACCATTGGAAAATAGACTCCAAGAACTAAAATTTTTCAGAATACATATTTGTAAGACTCTGTCCATAAATCAGTTAAATTCCAGTCTCAATTTACTGCTTCATCAAGTAGAAAAACAGAGCAGGGTAAAAATTCAGTCAAATTTGAAAAATCATAGATATTCATAGGAATTAAGAAAAATTCTGAAAAATTCACGGTAGAATGAACTATGAATCTAGTTTCAAACGCAAAAGGCAGAACTCAATTTAGATTTTTCTACACCAAGATATAATAGATTTTCCAAGACTTCTGAAAGTCTCCTGCGGAAAAATTTCCAGCAACACTTCCCCTTATTTTCTTAACTTTTCCATCCAAACTCAACACCAATATTTATAGCAATCAAACCTCAATCAACCACAAGTTATAGGCTATAAAATACACTTGTTTAAGGCCACAAAGCCACCCAAAATAACCAATTATCTAGCTCAAGAACTACCATAATAAAGCTGGAAAATGGAAACCCTAGGCTGAAATTTTCCTCTACAAACTGAAATTTTCTATAATCAAGCCAAAATAACATATAAAAGCTAGAAGATTCACATGGCAAAACTACTAGATTATAGCCAAACTCAACTCATCATATCAAGGCTGAAATTTATCACTTAAAACTGAAATTTTCCTACCACCACTTAACCCATGAAATTTTCCATGAAAACTAGCAAAATCAAGCCCTAAATCTATCATATGCAAGTAATAAAAGAGAAGATGGTTTCTTGATATAGTTACCTTAATACCCTATGAAAAGAGCAGCCAAAAGCTTCCTTTTTTTAAATTTCTCCACCAAAGGTCTTTTTCCTTCCTTAAAGTCACTTTTTATGGTTTGGATTGTAAGTTTAGGATGAAATCTTGAAGATTCAAGCAAGGATTGAAGTTGGAATTTGAGTTTTCTTTCTCTCTTTTCTCTCAAGGAGGTTCGGCCATCGACAGGGGGAAAGGATGAAGGATTTGCTTCAATTTTTCAAGATAAAACCAAGACTAATCTTGGTCAAAGGATAGTTACGTGACCGACAAGTGTTGCCATAGGGTTTCGAGCTTATCCTCTTGTCTTTCCTTTGTCTCTAATGGCTAATCTATATGGTTTTCCTCTAATTCACTCTTAGCACTGCTAATCACATAATCTTTCTAGTAAAATACCCATTTTTGTTTGCTAAATTTATTACGCACCTCACTAGTGGGTCCCACTTTTATAATGCATTACAAACTTAACATGTACTAATTTATACAAGGAAAATGATTTAAAAACTTGACTCACTTATAAAAATATCTAGGAAATGAAGGCAATATGGTAAAGTAACGAAAATATATTCAAAGAAATAAAATAAAATAAGAAAATTTTTCGGATCCTCACAGATTGCGATGGACACTTATGCTAGTGCCCCCTCAAATCCCCTTCCTTCTCAAGTGGCAGCGATTAGTTTTGTCTCAAATCACATAAACCAATCAAGGAGGCAAAATCTAATGCACACTTTTCTCGTCAAAATTGATCAAAGAATTCGTAATCCTAGCAAGGTTGAAATAGACAATTAGTAGGAAAAATCTTGGATTGCTAAAAAGTTTTTCGTGTCTAAGTCTACTAGGTGACTTGAAATTGAAACTTTTATGGCATATAGTGTTAGAAATCATATGATGATACACTTGTGACTGATCAAGCTCTCTATGGGACGATGGTTTCAAGTTCAAGCAATGATCAACTTGTTCTCCACGGTCTAATGACAAGAGCTTGTGCTAAGAAATTTCGAGACTCTTTTCAAGCCTTAGTTCAAGATGTACAAGCCCTAGTTGGTGATACAAGAGGCATTCAAGGGCTTTACCATGATGAAACAACACTTCACACACTTATACAAGTCATTGATACAAGTGAAGTTGTAGAAGTGCATTCGGGTGCAAGCATTAGTGAAGATCCGAGCTTGTTTCATGAATTCTTCTTCTCGTTTGTTTACTTAAGTTTCCAACATTATTAGCCATTAAGTAGAGTTAGTTTGGTAGTTGAGTTAAGTCATTAGTTAAAGGAATAAATGGCTTAGGTCATGTGACCATAAGTCAAGCCGATTAGGGTTTTAGGAAAGTAGTTAGTAGTTTCCAAGTTTGACTAGAATTTGAATCTTGTAAAGGCTATATATATGCCTTAGTCCAAATATTGTTTTACACATGATTAATAGATTGAGAATTTTCAGCCAACATTTGTGTGTTAGCAACGCCCTTGTTCAAGAGATCCAACTTGAATACTTGAGATAATTCTTGAGTGTTCATTGACTTATCAACCAATAACTACAATTGGTTGTGGCGTCCTCTACCAACAACCTTGGTTCACTATCTTGTTAAGTTGTGGGCCACGATTAAGTTCGAGGTTCATAATTTCGCAGGTTAGAAGGGTCAAGAGTGTGAGACCCCAAAATTTTACTTGTCTTTATAACCCTTATGTGAACTCACTTACCTTTGATTCTTGGTTGCTTTAATGATTGAATTTGAGTTAAGGGAGTGAATTTTGTTAAGAAAAGTTTCATAATTTCAGTTGTTAGAAAATCTAGAAATTTTCGCAGGAGACTCTGCGCAGATTTTGGAAATTGGCTATAACTTCGTATAGGAAAGTCGGAATTGAGTTCCGTTTGTTGCATTTGAAACTAGACTCATAGATCTTCCTACGGTGTAAAATTTAGAGTTTGATTCAATCTCAATAAATTCCAGAAAATTGGCAAAGTTAACTGAAAATTCTGCCCTGCACAAGTAAACATAGGAATGTTGTAGTAGCTTATGGCTCAATTTGGACCAACTTATGAGCTGAATTTCTTTGAGGTGTTTTCCAAAAATTATTAGCATTTGAAATCTAGTTTTTAACATGCCAAGTTGTATGAATTTTTGATAGCTATAATTCTAGTTATGATTTTTCTAAAGGAATGGCATAAGTTAGGGGTTTTTGTGCATACTAGGGTTTTTGGTGTGTTTTTGGTGCATTTTGGCCGTGTGATCACTTGGTGAGGTGTGTGTACTAAATTGGTGGTTAAGAGTGAGTTTTAGATAAGAAAAAGTGTGTGATTAGAAGTGATAATAATAAGTTAGTGAACCATAAGTAAAAACACAAGTACATGCGAGTTAAAGAAAAACGGCTCGAACCGATGTGCACCGTTTACTACCGAGTGAGTGCACCACTTGAACACTACTTTATTACCTTAATCACCATGCTTTTATTTCAGCTAATCACCCCTAAAATATCCTATAAAGAAGCCACCATTTTTTAACAAAGGAAAGGAAAGAAAAAAAAAACAAAGAAGGGAAATCTTGGCTTGACAAGTGTCAAGGGTCCAACCAACTTTGACTAAATTAATTTCCTATCTTCTTATCTTTCTCTTGGCTTCATTTCTTCTCCATTTCCTTCACCTTGGCCAAAATTCTAGGGAAAGAAAAGAGAGAAAAACTTCCAAAAATTCCATCTTGATAGCTTGCTTGATTCTTGAGAAAAGTAAAGTGAAACTTGAATCCACTCCGATTAATCTTTGGGGAAGCTTGGAGGTGAGTTTGGTGCAACTTTTGGAAGGAAGAAAGTTCTTGTATCACAACTTATTTTGGGGGTTTTGAGGTATTATACTAGAAACCTCTCTTTTTCTTTCTTATTTTGCAATTGAAGTAATACATGGCTTGATAGTGATGGATTTTATGAAAGATTTCATGGTCTTGCTTATTAGCTTATAATTTTCAGCTAGGGTTTGTAATTTTAATTGTGATTAATGTTGTTTATCTAGTATATGATGTTTATGAGCTTGGATAGGGACTTGGGGTAATGATTAAAGGCATGAGTGTTAGTTTCAAGCATTGCAACATCAAATTTCCAGCATTAATGATGAATCTACCCTGTTTCTGACCTGCATATTCATCCATGTTAAAGGCTGAATCAAGTCTAGGTCAAAACATGAAAGTTGTAAGGAATGGAGTTAAATATCTTTATTTAAAATTTCAGCTCAATCGGAGCACTGTAGTATGTGAAATGACTAAAATACCCCTAACTGCCAAAAGCCCTATTTCACATGCAGCTTTCTATTTTCTCTGAGATTGCACATTTTGACCCTGAAAATGCACGAACTGGGTGTCGATATCTTCATAGGAAATGTAGGTCTATGTCTTAGTTTCGAAACGCCATAAAATTTGCCCCAATCCGATAAGCGTAGCTTCAAATGTGACCAAAACACCGGAAGATGTCAAACTTGCTACTTAGCCATTTGTCTTCAAAACTGGTTTCCAACTTTGATTTTTATGGTTGCATTGTTAGAATTGCCTTGTATTTGGATGATACTGAGCCTAGTTGAAGGGCTATTGTGTTAAGATTGCTTATGTGTGAATTTGGGCTGAGTTGAGGAAAAAAAATGAAGCCATAAATGGCTGGAAAATAGCAAAATACAAAGGGCATGCTGCCCAAATTTCTATTACTTGCTTTTATGAATATTAGTGAGATGTAAGGTTTGAGTTTAGGGTTAGTTGGATCTTAAGTTATATATGTATCCTTGAATGCATTTCAATATTAGTATATGAGTTGTTTTGACTAAGATTTGGTATCAACTAAGATGAAAAGTTGTAGTTTTCACTCGAAAACTTTGAATTACCTTTGTTTACTTCAATTTGGGATTGGTTATTCTTAGGGTTTGTCGGTGATCAAGGGCATAATCTGGAAGGAAACTTTTGACGTTATTTTGCTTAAATTGGTGAGTGTTCTTTGTAGGTTATGCTTCAAATGACTATGTGGATTGTTGTGAATGTTTGATTAAATGTTAAATGTTTTCAATGATTGCTAAAATGAATGTTTGTTAGGCGAGTGTGTACTTTATCGCACTCGACCTAAATGAACTTGAAATTTTCAATGATTAAATGATTAAATGCTACTTGTGCATGAATGTAAGCCTTTTGGCTGAACTAGGCCCTGACCCTTCGTTGCCAGTCGACTCGAGCCAGAACCGAACTCGGTCGGGCGATTGGTGACCCTGGGATAATGTTTGGTATACTCAAGTATGACTACGAAGATTGGTGGAGACTGGCTAGTGAATTGGTTAGTGGCGGGAAATGAAATGAATGAATGAATGTCAAGAACATTGGAGGAGTTTTCACTTGCAAATGTTTTCTAATGTTGGAGGAATAAGGAAAATGGTTGGCAAACGAATGAACGAATGGCTCCTCGTGAGCATGTATCCTTTTAATGAGTGGGTTATTATTGCTTTTATATGTTAAATGTTTTTTGGATTATTTGCTATTAAATGATTAATATTCTGGATTTAATTGCTCGAATTATGTGTATGGAACCTCACTGGGCCTTTAGCTCATTTCTTTAGTTTTGTTTTCCTTACAGGGGATACGAGCGAGGCGTGAGACTTGTACAGGTTAGCGTAGTCTAATTTTTTTTTTTTGGATTTTACAATTGTACTAGCGCTAGTGCTCGACTAGGGTTGGTTGCACCTGGATTGTAAACACCTTGATATATTTGGGCGTGTATAAGCCTTGTAGCTGGATTTGAGCATCAATGTATATGTTAAGTTTGGAATCGTTGTTTTATTTCTTTTCTATGGTTGTAAGTTCTTTTCTCGAGTTAAACGTGAGTGAGTCCTGGCGAGAGTTGGGTAGGCGACTCGCTAAACCCTAGGGTACGCCCTAGAGGGAGGTGGGGTCGTCACAAAGAGTCTTTCTGCAACTCAACTTGGTTCTTTGTCTAGATCCGGGGCAGTGTGGGATACGAGTTTAGGCCATCTTGGTGGGTTCGTATCATACATCATAATTGGATAAAATTACTTTTTGAGCTAACAACGGAGCATCTACATTAGTATTTTTTTTTTTTAATTTGAATGAACTATAAGCTTGTGATAAAAAAAGTTGTATGTTATGCATTTTCTCTAGGATATTACAATTTTAAATCCTACTCAAAGTTCAATCCTATGGCCTCAAAAATGATCTAGTTACCCAATTTTGATTTTTAAAGTTTTCCTTTAACCTCCCTTGTGTTGGTTGTGGCAGCATGAAACAGCGGGGAGACCACCATTAGTGAAAAGAAGAAAGTTTTGGACCAGATATCGTGTAGAATTGAGCGGACTGAGCAAGATATCAAATCACATATGTCTGGGTAGGGATTGGATTTCTATGATCTATATCCAAATCCAAACCCATAACAGATCCTATCCAAACTCATGTATATATATATATATATATATATATATTAGTAAATTTATAAAATATTCTAATATTCTTTGGTCATTGGATCGAATGCAGTAAGACTTCATGATTTTTTTCGAACTAATCCTAGTTGTCATTGTAATGAGTACAAACATTTTCATAAAAGGCAAAAAAATGTAAAGGCAAAAAAAATGAAAGATTAGACATCGATACAGTTGAAGTTTTAAAAATAAATTGAAATAGTTGATAATAGTTATTTTTTGAATTCATAATATTGCATTTAACTTCTTGAATATATTTGAAAATAAAAATTGGATGGTATTTATATTTTTGAAATACATTTTTACTTTAGTGCATTTAGAAAAACGCAGCATGTATCCATTAGATATTTAGATCCAAGAGAGTCTGGGTTTGGACTTATTTTTCCAGACTCATAAGTGTCTGGATTTGGATCTAACTAAATTTAATGGGTCTAGATCTGGATCAAAAGAATACAATTCGACCCTACCCATTTTCATATAATCACAAGACAAGCTAACTGAGCCAAACCCTACCACCATGAGAGGTTTCATCCTTCAGAACCAGAACGCCTTTCTCCTTTGTTGCTCTCTATTCGAGGGATCGATACAAGTAATGGCAACAAGACGTGGTTGGGGCGGGGGAGGGATCGATACGGGGCGGGATTGGGGGGAGAGGCCCTTCCCCCCTGCCCCCCGCCCCATTGCCCACTAATTCCTCCCAGCCCCGCCCCTTGCCCCTTGCCCCACGGGTGCCCTCACGAGACTAATATAAATTTATCATATAATTTTATTATAGTTAAATTTTAGCAAATAATCAAGTACTAAAATATCAACATATCACTAAGTTATTATCCATTATAATTTCATAATTGAAACTCATAAAAACAATCAAATAAAAGTTATTTGAATGCAATCTAACATGATGAAACAAATATAACTAAAGTAGTCAAATTTTTACTTTTGACACAAATATAATCACTAAGTCATTATTTTTTTTTTGAGAAAAAAGTATTATTATGTTAAGTGTAATTAGGAATTTAGTATAAATGCATTAGTAAATATAGTATAATTAATTAATAATTTTTATTAGTAGACATGTATAATCATATTACATATACTACTATACATTATGTAATACATATAACTAATAATTAATAATATCATTATTGTAAGTTTGTAACTAATAAATTAAATATTATATATAATTATACACATATATATTTATTAATTTATTTTAACGGGTGGCGGGCAGGGGTATACTTAGGGCTGTCAATGGATCAGGTTTGGACCTTGGACTTGGCCCGGATCCGGTAATTTTTTCTAGGTATGGGTTGAGAAATAATTCCGGTACTCGGATTCGGACCCGTACCCATTTACTCAAACAAAAAAGCGGGTCAGATACAAAATATAGCATTCCGACTAGTATCTGATCCGAACCTGAATAATACATTAATAATTATAAAATATAAATATTTCTAAATACATTCTTTTACTAAATTAACAAAAATATTCTTTTATCAAATTGACCAAATTACCCCGTATCCCAGACGAAGCATCAAAGAAATTAAGATTTGAAAGAGGCAAACTTGTTTGACCAAAAATGTATTCATCAGGTTGCATATAAGTACTTTTTGCTAAATATCCTGGGATTATGTTCAGCCTTTTTACTAACATGGATAAAAGAAAATGAATGACACATATTGGGCCTTTTCTTTTCGGGTAGACCCGAACCCGACCCAATACTCGTCGGACCCGATTTAGAATCTTAAGCACAAGATCCATCGAATAAATGGGTCTGGTTCGGGTCTAGTATATTAAAACGGATTTGAGTTTGGAATTTTCAATTCTGACGCGAACTCAACCCATTGATAGGTTTAGGTATACTCTCCCGCTCCTGCCCTGTTTTTAAACCGGAAAAAATATTCCTCCTGCTCCATCGCACCACTCGCCCCAATTTCCATCTCTAATTGATACTCGAGAGTTCTTCAGCCACAATTAATTATTACTGAAGTGAATAGGGTTAATACTACTTTGTCCCCTCAAATTTTGGACGATTACCTACTTCAGTCCCTAAATTTCAAAATGGGACACTTAAGTCCCTAAACTTACAAATACCTCCCACTTAAGGAAAATTGTTAACAAATCCTGAATGCCGTTGGTGGTCGAAGTGTCCCATTTTGTAACGGTTTAGAGATTTAAGTGTCCCATTTTATAAGTTTAGGAATTTAAGTGGGAGGTATTTATAAGTTTAGGGATTTAAGTGTCCCATTTTGAAGTTTAGGGACTGAAGTGGGTAATCGTCCAAAGTTTGGAGGGACAAAGTGGAATTAACCCAAGTGAATACTACAAAAAAAAATCAAAGAATTCCTAGCTTTGTTCTTTCTACTCATCACAACCCTTTATCTTGGTCTATAGCAGCGTCGGATGTTGTGGCTTTTTCACCGTATCTTCGTCGTCATCCAGTGTACGATTGGAGGAAGGAGGTATTCATCGACAGCGTTTTTTGTACGTCTTTAATTATCTGTCTCTAATCCCTGATGGATCTCTCTAATCGTTCGTTCCATGAATAGTGTGTGTGTGTGTATGTTTTGGTAGAATTCTCCTCTGCATGCACGGCGTGAATTTTATGCTAGGCCTTCTTCTCCTGTTTATTAGAACTTATTTACTTGTTTGCGTGTTTACTTCTTCTTCCTGTTAGTTTCTGCTTTTGTGTCAGCTGCTCGTTTTCAAGAATCCGTTGTTATGCTTCCAAAAATGTACCATCTAAATAAACGGAGTATCTCGCCTAAGGTGCGGATTTCTGATCATTAGAGGCTGCAGCCACTGATGGCGGCGGACGCTCATCCTAGTTCCTCCTCCAGGCGCTGTCTCCATGATTTTTAACTTGTCTTCTTGACAATATTAGGACGACTAGTTAAGCACGGGGATAAATTTATCCACAAGTAAGAAAATAATTTAATATACATCTAGGAAACACCCTGCGCGATGCGCCTGGGAAATGAGGTCTCGGCAAATTGAGTATTTCGGTATCGTTTTGTCATGGTATCGTATCGGCGAAGGCCGAGACAGTGACGACTCGGCCGAGTCTTCGAACCATGGTTGCAATCACTGGGTGTTATGTTACAACTTTTGATGGCATGGTGATGTGTTGGGCGCTTTAATATTTCTACTTGAAATAATGAGCACCTAGCGGTTGCTGTTTCGCACTTGAATGCCTATTTGCCTAAGCCAATCCAGGTGATGCAAGAGTAAGGTCATTCACTGCTCACTTTCCCTTTGCTGCTGGCCTTATTTGCTTACTAAATTGACATAGATATGAAACATATTCCCTAAGTGCCTACTACTGCTTCCATTGCATTTAATTAGTCACTTGCCTCTTTAAGCCTTTGGCATTGAGGATGATTTTATGATTGAGGTGCATCCAAGGAATGATTCCTTTGATGTCTTAAGAAAGAGCAGGAAGCTTTGTTTGACTTTTGCTCTGTCTCTTATTCTATACATGTATGTTTCTTTTTGGGGCTTTTTGATGTATGGATGCATTAACAGTCTTCCTGATGCATAGGAGGTGACTTTAGCGGCTCAGATGTTGCTTCTCTACCGATCACAAGATGGTTAAATGGTCTGCACTTCTGTCCATTTCACGTATCTGCGTCTACTGTAAAATAGCAGAAATTATTTAAGGTGTCTTGTTGAGTGCTTTTAGTTCACTAAATTCCACCAGATGATGTGGTTAATTTTGGATCAATATCTCTTTCCTTTAGAAAAAGCATGCAAATTTAAAAGAAGAACTTCATAATTTTGCATTACTTTGTGCTCACATGCAGTATCAATTGTGAAAATAGCCTTCAAAATTTCTTGAGTAAGCAGAGCAAGTGCTCCGGTAAAATTTGCGTTTGTCTTTTTAGCTTCTACATGTTCTCCTACTGAATGCTTAAAAAGCCTCACTTTGGAAATACATTATCATAATCATCATACAGGAACAGGACTAAACTAAAGACTTGTATTTAAGTTATGTTTAAAATAATAATTTCTAGTATTCATCTTTCATAATTCCTTAACTATTAGCTAAAATAAAAAATGACCTGGTCCACAAAGTCAGCTTTTCTATCCAAACCGGTTTCTGTGTTTTCGAAAACATAGATATATAACTACTTAGCTTTCATCAACAAAGAAACAAACTGAAAAGAAAACACACATTAGGCAAGGGCCTGTGGATGAAAATATTCACAACATGTGTAATTATTGGGCATGACAATATCTATGATGGTGTTTTCAAGCCTCTTGTGACCGAAACAGCTGTGTATCTGGTCTAACAAAAAGGATTTACTTAAAAAGACTTACTATACCTTTTTGCTTAGAATGATTGAAGTTAGTGCAACTACATTTAGCTTGTTTGCACTTGTTCCAAATTTTTCCACAGCATGACTGTAAAGAGAATAGTGGCCTAGATTTAGACCTTGTTCTCGGTTGCTTTAGATTTCACAAAATCTAATTATAGGGAATAATTAGAATTAGCAAAAACTACTATTTAGGTGATTATAAATATTAGTTTTTTGGTCATTAAAAAATCTATAATCATTTTCAAAATCAGAATCTATAATCAGTTAAAATAATCAATCGAGAATAAGCTTTTAATATACTATCAATTTCTATCTATTGGAATCTGCAGATACATTCCAAGGATCAATGCATAGATGCAAATGGCTGGCAACTGGGGACCACATACCATGTCAAAATTGTAAGTCATACATGAGCATTCAACCACACACATGTAAGGCAAGCCTACAAATGTCCCACATATACCTTCCATTGAAGCTAATGTTTACAACTAAAACAGCACAAAAATTTCTCTTCAAACTGAAACTTGACCACTAAATGGCATGCGAATCATAAGAACTAAAACTAAAGTGAAATACGAAGCAGAAAACAAGAGAGGAAGCCTCCAATAACAAATTATATAAACTAACAAGGTACAATCTAATCATGATTAAGTGTGAAAAGAGAAATGGTAGAGCACAATGACTCTTGGAAAACAACTATTTATTAAGAGGCCATAGACAAGAACGAAGAAGCCAGAGCAATGGCTAAGTTAGAGAGGGAAGTCTGCAATAACAAATCTATGAAGCAGACAACTAAGAATCTAGCCACAGTTAAACATGGAAAAGGAAGAAAAAGGGAAGCAAAATGACTTGAAAAGAGCACAAAATTTATCACCAGACAGGATGGGAAGGAAGTGGAATAAATGAGTATCCATGAATAGTTTAAATCCAGTCAATGCGATACCAAGAATTTCTGTTACCGTTGGAAAAATAGAGTTTTCACACTAACCACCACTTCAATGGCACGTAGTAGATGCAACCCGGGAAATTTAGTACTTCATATGTTATTTAAACTGGAAATGTAGTAGATGTTTCCAGAATAAGGCCTGCTTGCTGATGAAACTTTAACAACCTGGGACAGGTCAGAAGAAAAGTTGTTATGTTAAATCTTAAGGTGCTTTTTATATAATATATAGGATAAGTTATATAAATAAGTTATATTTTCAAAGTTATATAAATACACCTTTATATGTAATTCTGCTAAGTAATAAAAAAGAAAATCATTTTGCAGGTTTGCCTCTATGTGAGTGATGAAAAGTGATTCATAGTCACAATTTTGCCTAAAACATGAACACAGCCAGTTGTTAACAATCAGGCACGTGAAACTTTTAGATACTCTGAGCTTCAAATTTGTGTGATACATGCAATTCAAGAGAAAAAGGGTTAATGGCTTAATGCTGATGATTAAAGTATATACTTTGCGTACTTGTTGGATTAACTTGAATACATCTACTCATTCCTCAATATCAAATGTTTTAATTTTTCATGGCTGCTGGGATTGATTAGACTTTCATGTTCAATTCCTGCATTCACAATAATAATCCGTTCATTGATCAATTGGGCAACCTAAGATGAAGAAACTACGCGTCTTGTCGTCGGTATATCTGGCTTATTTTTTTTTTTAAGTTGTCAAATACAACCATGGTTCAAAGTCGCGGTTGCGGCCCGGAACGTTTCACATTGGTCTCGACATATCGGTTGCGATTTCGGTGAAACGTAAATTTTAAAGCATTTAACATTCTAAAAATTATTAATAATATAAAAAAAGTATGCTAAACAAAAATAATAAAAAAATAGCAAAAGAAAATTTGTAAAATGTACTATTTTTATACATATTAAACACAATAAGTACTTTTAATTATTTAAGACAATGGCATCACAAATAAAATCAAAATAACATAGACCACAATTTTAAAACTAATAATTGCAAAAGTAATATCAACCATTAACAATACAAACTAAGGATTTATTTATAGCATAAAGTTGGAATATTTGATCAATCTCCTGCCAACAATAAAAGAAATCATACTAAATAAAAGGCAAACATATAAAAAGATATACTAGTACTTTATATTTCGTACCTGTTAATACCAAGTAGAATGACGATGTGTTTCAAAATCACCCTCATTTCTCGAAGAATGGTAAAACAGATGTGGAAGTGGCATAGGACCTTGAGTAGGTAGTGTATAAGAGTTATCTGGTGTATTTATTGGATGTGAGGATTGACTAGATGTTCCATAATCACTAGATGGAAGAACTTCTAGATTGGAAATGAATTGTTGAGTATGATAGTAGTATCCAAACCCTTGATAGTTAACACTATCACTAGTACCATATGATGCAGTAGAATCATGACCATAAAACTCAATGTTATTGGAATCAAAAGAAGAACCATCATGAGATTTATCTATTTCTTTTTCATAGTATCCACTACCATGAATGCTAGTAGACCTTTCGACCTATCCAGATCCATCAAATGACCGATATCCACTGTAATAGTCAGGAGTGATTCCATATAATTGGTCATAGCCATATCTCAATTGACTAGTACTGCAGTTTTGGCTAGATTCATGCTCATAGGTTGGGTGTATACCCAAATTTTGCATTTGATCATCGATTCCTCTATATCTTTGTGACCCTGAATGGTGAGAGAAAGTATCCTCACTTGAAAATTGAGTTAAATTATTGAGGAATTGACGTTGTGCTTCTATGCTAGGACGATGGCCATGATCAGTATCTTGAGTGGCATAATAATTATCTTGTCTTTGAGCCCATGACATACTTCCGGTTTGTTGGCTATCTTGATTGTAACCACCACCATGCTTGAAAGAATTGTTCCCTCCATCTCCATTGTCACCATTGTCCAAATTATCTCGCTTCCCTAAGAACGTCCAAATAAGAACAGAGATGAGAGAAAGCATAAAAATTTTAAATCTGTGGACTCTTGCATTGACACATAAAATGACTATTCTAGTCTTTTAATTAAAGAGTTTCGTACCCAAGTGCCAAAGCTCCAGAAAGTTGCAGGAGAAAGCCAAGCAAAATCGATATAAGAAAGGCAGTCACATTATGGACATCCCATTTGAAGGACAAAACTCCAGGCCGATCCCACCATGGCATAAGAGTTCGTAACAAGAGTATTATAACTGGGGTGGTCTTCCAGTTCACTTTTGGGCATTTCTCCTCTCACTTATTCTATCACCTTGGATGCCTACCAGTTTTGAAAGAAAAGTAAAGTGATAACTTTGGAAAAGAAAGTTGGAAGTGATAGCCTTTGAAAGAAAAGAAAAGAAAAGTGAAGGTACATATACTTGAACCAAGTTGGAGTAATATAAATGCATCTTTTCACGTGATCAGTACTTTGGCAAATTTGTTTCTATTTTCCAATGAATGATTTCGATATTGACTTCTCCTTCTCGTGTGTTAGGATCTAGCTATAGTTTTTACTCCAAGGGTCGATGTAATTGAGCTACGGTCCAAGTGCTTTTCCCAATTATGTCTGGTGTTTCGGATGAGTTTGTCCCAATTATGTCTGGTAATAGAATAGGGAACCACTATGATTAATCTAAAGAAGGCCCTACGAAGTCTTTTATGACGTGCCTATCACTCACATCTCTTTCCCTGTATGAAGGAACATCAGTACTAGCATACTTGACAGGAGATTGACACAGGCGGTACAGAGGTCCCCAGATTTCCCTTTTATAATCCTTTTTTCCCCTTTTTTCTAAAGGTTTTCTATTGAATTCAACTTGACTCGGGATAAGTCGGACTAATTCGGTGTGACTCGGCCAAGTCAACCCGTCGTGGTGATGTCTCGGCCGATTTTTCGGTGAGTCAAGTATCTCGGTATCGTATCGGAAGGGGCCGAGACGGTCTTGGCCGAGTCTTCGAACCATGAATACAACACAGTCAGTTGTAAACCATTGCAACTAACAGTTGAAGTTTTCCATTCTAAAAAGATATATAGGACTACCAGTCTTGAACTTTTATGGTATGTAGTGTTAGAAAATTTTCATTTTTCTTTTCATTTCCTTTTATTTATTTTTCGTTTCGCTTTCTTTCTTCTCTTCTTCTTCCTCCCCACACCACTGCTGCTCTTCCTCCTCCATCCCTGCTACCACCACCTCCCCTCCCCCCTCTCTCTCTCCCTCTTCTCCTCCCTCTTTCTGCTCCTTCTCCCTCCCTCCTCTTCTCTCCCCCACTCCATCCCCTGCCACCCCCTCCACCTTCTCCCCTTGTCTCCCTCATCCCCCCCTCCCTGCATGATCGTTGGTCACATGACCAGAGCCTCTCCTCTTTCACCTCCTCCTCCCGCCAACCTCTCACTCCCCCTTCTGCCTTCTCGCCTTCAACTTGTCTCCCCCCTGCCCATGCAAACAAATTGTGGGGGAAGGGGTAGGTTGAGGGACAGGGGGAAAGGGGAGGGAGTGGGTGGGGGAAGGAGGAAGGGAGAGAGGATAGAAGTTGGGAGGGAGGAGAAGGGGAAAGAGAGGGGGAGAGAGAAAAGAAAATGGGTGTAGAGGGTGGTGTCTAGTGGTTGTGGGCTGAGGTGGGGTAGGAGGAAGAATAAAGGAAAAAAAGAAAAAGCTATATTTGGATATTTTAAGGTGTATATTTTAAAAACTTTGGAGGTGTCTTAGAGGGTTATTCTAGACAAAGTTGTAAAAAAACTTGTCTATTAAAATCAGTCCAAAAAACTTACTTCCCAAACAGACATCGTATTTTATGCATTTTCATTAAGATATCACAATTACAAATCCTATTTACTGTTTGATTCTATGATCTCAATAATGATGTAGTGCACCCAATTTTGATTTTAAAAGCTTTCCTTCTAACCTACCTAGTGTTGGTTGTGGCAGCAGAATACAGCGGGAAGGACCACTATCAGTAAAAAGAAGAAATTTTTGGACCAGATATCGTGTAAAATTCAGCAGACTAAGCAAGATATCAAATTACTAAAAAAAGCTCTAAAACCCAGTCATCCCGGGTTTGGGAGAATCATAGGGGGTTTTTTGGTTGTTCTCATGGTATATACCTTGTAGATACGACTTTTCTTCCTGAAAAAAAAATAGGTTAAATCAAAATGTTAAATTAAACCAATGAGTTGATACCTGACGTTCTTCTGTTCTTTTTTTCTTTTTTTTAGGTGGTGATGCAAACAACTCTGCTTCTGGCATATCCAACCTTAGAGTGCTTTATTTATATTGTGAGTCTTTTAAATTGCTTTTTCGCTCTTGTAAGTTGCTAGTTCTTAAATGGGAGTAGTTGCATAGACAGGAGTATATGGATTTTATTCTTTAAAAGAATTTATTTTTGGAATAGAATAACGACTCTTTCAAAAATAATTGGGTATTTGTTATTCGTACGTATTCAAATTAACAAATGCATCAGAAATAGGTGCATCATATGCGATCATGACTTTGGTTTATCAACATCGACAACATTAATTAGTAGTCCTGGCTGCAGATCATATGCAATTGATTGGCTACAGATTACGTGTGCTTAACGTATACTAAGCTTCTGCGGTTTAATCAACTAAAACTCATCATCACTTCTGGTTGATTTCAGGGTATACCATTTTTCCTTATGATTACCAACTTCAGGTTGTTTTCGGATATGTATCCTCCATTGTTTCGCGTGGAGGGATGGCTGCAATTTGGTGCTTTAATTGGCTGTTATGTATCTCTTGCTTTGGCACGGTTGGGTTGGTTTTACTCTTGGTTGACCATGAAAGATTAGTTTTAACATCTTCTGGGCATGTATTCTGCAGGATTTCACTCCAAATAGTGTTTCGTACTTGAAAATTACAAACAACTATTTAGATTGTGGATTTAGAGTTGGTGTTACATAGCATATGCTCATATTTATATGCTTCAAGGATTTGATGATTTTGAATGTCAGCAGCAATTCGATGCTTTGACAGTCTGCTATATATTTGTTCCTTTGTCATGTTTGGGTTGTCTGGTGGGTCGAACTGTGCAAAATTGACAGTAGCTATGACATGAAAAGTTCATTTACCTGAATAATGTAAGAGATGACAACTGATATGTAGCACTCAAATATTGCCTCTTTGCTTCTGTTGCATGGAAAGCATTATTACCCACACACTTGCCTCATCAAAATCCCCTCCTCACAAATTCTTGGCTGCAAATGGCTTCCCTTCCACTCTCAAAATTTCAACAGCCCGCGATATTGTTTCATTTGTTCCATCGACAATTGGACCAAAAAGGAACTCCGCAAGTCCATTGTCCAATTCAAAATTCACCAAAAGAATAAACTTCACCTACTTTTTTTTTTCAATTTGACCAATTGATCCATTTTTTGCTTTAGTTTGTTGTTTTTTTTAAAGTTTCTAGAAAAGGTTAAATTACTAGTTTTCATGATTAGTTTCTTTTTTAAATATCATTGTTTAAAATAAATTATTTTAATAATAATCATAATAATTGTTGAGCCGCAAGGTTTGACTTTGATGGCAAAATTTTTCATCCCACATCGGAAGAAGCTTAAGGAGTTCTTCCGTTTGCTTCCTATAAATAAGGGGGCTTAGTGGTGAAGAAAGGTGCACCACTCAAGAGAGCATTATATGGGCTATTAGTTTCTTGGGTCATCTAACCCATTTAGTCAAATATTTTAGCCTCTCTTGTTTTGAATTTAGGAATATTTCCTAAACCTTTTGTAAGTGTCATTTTGGCCTAGGAACCACTTTCCTACGGCTTTTGTATTATTTTCTTCATAGTAAAATATTGCTCCTCCTCCGTCCGTGGACGTAGGTTAATTTGACCGAACCACGTAAATTTCTGTGTCTTTTATTTTGTTTTATTATTTGTCTTTATTGGATTACCACAACCCTTTTATATGGTCGATTTTACCGCCTAAATATTATATGATTGGTGTCTACCGTCTAATCATTATATGGTCGGTTATACCGCCTATTTTGTTCTAAGTTTAGTTTGTTTATTCCTGGACTAGTCATAACAAACTGGTATCAGAACTGGTTGATATATTTTATAAGACAGGTTCATCTCGTGGGGCCCGTTCATCTTGTGGGGGTCCGCTCACCCTGTGAGGCCTGTTTATCCGTGGGGCCCGCTCACCTTGTGCTGCCCGCTCATCCCGTGGGGCCCGCTCACGAGACTTGCATATTTGTTTGACTAGTTTTTGAGACAAGTTTCAGGTTACAGATTTTGTGGCAACAATGGCGATAACAAAGACGGTCGTCGAAAAATTCGACAGGAATGTCAACTTCGACATGTGGCAACTCAAGATGGAGGCCATTCTTGTTCAAGATAGAGTTGATTTGGCTATTCAGGGAATTGAAAAAAAGCCAGAAGATGTAAAGGATGCGGATTTCGCCGATATGGATAAGAAGGCTAGATCCAGCATAATTTTGAATCTTTCCGATGAAGTTTTACTGGAGGTAGCAACGGAGACTTCGGCCAAGGCTATGTAGAATAAATTGAAAGTCTTGTATATGAAGAAAATAGTCGAGAATCGACTATATCTGAAGCAGAGTTTGTATATGTTTCGGATGTCTGAAGGTACATCTATACTCTCACATCTTGATAAATTTGATTCCATTATTATGGATTTGGAGAATATAGATTCAAAAATTGATGATGAAGATCAGACCCTATTACTTTTGTGTTCCCTTCCCCAATTCTTTAAGTATTTCCGTGATACTATGATTTATAGAAAGGAAACAATTTCGTATCGAAAAATTAAATCTGCATTAAAATCTAAAGAGTATATAGATAGGGATATTACTAGAAAAATTAGTGAGAGTCAAGCCGATGGCTTCTTTGTTCGGGATAGATCTGAAAAGAGAAACACAGAAAATAGAAATAGATCCAAATCCAGACATAAAAATGTGGTGTGCAACTATTGTAAAAAGAAGGGCCATGTTATCTCTGATTGGTTTAAATTGAAAAATAAAGAAAAGCAAAAGGAGAAAAAGAGTGAGATCACCGAGGCTAGTATTGCAGTTGATGAGAATGATAGAACCATTTTCTGTGCAACAGAAAACAATTTTAGGTCTAACAATGAGTGGATTATAGATTCGGGTTGTTCATATCATATGTGTCCCAATAGGGACTGGTTTTCAACATATGAATCAACTGAAGATGGAGTTGTCTTAATGGGTAATAACGCCGTTTGTAAAGTTGTTGGCAAAGACACAATCCGGATTAAAATGTACGATGGTATTGTGAAAACACTCACAAATGTTAGACATGTTCCAGATTTGAAAAAAAATCTCATCTCTTTGGGCACTTTTGAGTCTATTGGGTGCAGGTATTCTGGTGGAGGTGAAGTTTTCAAAATCACTCGAGATGCTCTTATTGTTATGAAAGCACACAGATCCGGTACTTTATATATTTTGCAGGGACCTACTGTTATAGGTGATGTTGCTGTTTCAACATCATCTTTGTTAGATACAGACATCACCAAATTATGGCATATGCGTTTGGGGCACATGAGGGAAAAAGGTTTGGGCATACTGAGCAAAAGATAACTTCTTTGTGGACAAAGTACCGGGCCATTGGAATTCTGTGAACATTGTATTTTTGGAAAGTAGAAAAGAGTCAGTTTCAGTTCACCAGTAATTCACAAGACAAAAGGTACTCTTGATTACATTCATTCAAATCTATGGGATCCTTCTCGTGCTCCTTCTAAAGGTAGTGTCAGGTACATGTTGACTTTCATTGATGATTATTCAAGGAAAGTTTGGGTATATTTTCTTAAGTATAAAAATGATATTTTCCTAACTT
Organism: Coffea eugenioides; assembly: GCF_003713205.1. Classification (NCBI taxonomy): domain Eukaryota; kingdom Viridiplantae; phylum Streptophyta; class Magnoliopsida; order Gentianales; family Rubiaceae; genus Coffea; species Coffea eugenioides. The sequence goes on from NC_040038.1 coordinate 38,555,611, forward strand.
TCAAGCAATGGAAAGTTTTGATTGAGAAACAAACAGGAAAACATGTTAAGCGGTTGAGAACAGATAATGACATGGAATTTTGTGAAGATGAATTTGATAGATTCTGTAAAAATGAAGGAATTGTTCTGCATCGCACTGTCAGAATGACGCCTCAACAAAGTGGTGTGGCCGAACGTATGAACAGAACGCTTTTGAAGAGAGCAAGATGTATGATCTCCAATGCAGGGTTGACAAATAACTTTTGGATAGAGACAATCAATATGGCCTGTTATATTGCCAACCGTTCTCCTTCTGCATCTCTTAATTTCAAAACTCCTGAGGAAATTTGATCAGATACTCCTGCTGATTATTCCAATTTAAAAATTTTTAGGTGTCCAACATACATACATGTGAATGATGAAAAATTGGAGTCTAGCGCTAAAAAGTACATTTTTCTTGGGTATGCTTCTGGGGTGAAAAGATATAGATTATGGTGTTCTGATCCCAAATCTCCAAAATTTGTGATCAATAGAGATGTTACTTTTGATAAATTGTCTATGTTATCTTCCAAAAGGAGTCTTCTAGTTCTTGTACTACTGATAGTACACAGAAGCAGGTGGAACTTGATATTGGCAGTTCTGGTCCTTCTCAGACCAAATCTTCTATTCATCAAGTGCCAGTAGATGCACCTGAATCTACTATTGAAGATAGTTCAGATGAAGAGGAGTATTCCATAGCCAGAGATAGACCAATGAGAGACATTCGACCACCACAAAGATATGCAAATTTAGTTGCATATGCTTTATCTGTTGCAGAAGAAACTGATGCAGTTGGTGAGCCTTCCACCTATTCAGAAGCAGTTTCTTGTGATGGTTCTGTAAAGTGGTTGATTACAATGAATGAAGAAATTGAATCTCTTCATCAGAATGAAACTTGGGTTTTTGTAAAGCCGCCTTCAGATAAGAAAATTGTTGGATGCAAATGGGTCTTTAAAAAGAAGGAAGGTATTCCAGGGGTTGAAGATGCAAGGTATAAAGTACGATTGGTTGCAAAGGGCTATAGTCAGGTACAAGGTGTTGATTTTAATGATGTATTTTCACCTGTTATTAAACATAACTCTATTCGTGTTTTGCTTGCTTTAGTTGCCATGTATAATTTGAAGTTAGAACAGCTCGACGTTAAGACAGTTTTTTTGCATGGTGAACTTGAAGAACAAATTTATACGAAAACAACCCCAGGGTTTTGAGATTGAAGGTAAGGAAGATCTTGTTTGCTTATTGAAGAAATCCTTATATGAATTGAAACAATCTCCAAGACAATGGTATAAAAGGTTTGATTCCTTTATGTTGGGTCATGATTATTCAAGGAGCATGTATGATAGTTATGTTTACTTCCGGAAGTTAAACGATGGTTCTTTCATTTATTTGTTACTTTATGTTGATGACATGCTCATTGCTGCCAAGAATTTGTCAGAAATTCACACTTTGAAACTGCAGTTAAATAGTGAATTTGAAATGAAAAATTTGGGAGCAGCTAAAAAAATTCTTGGCATGGATATCAAGCGAGATCGAGGAGTAGGGAAGTTGTTCTTCATCCAGAAAAATTACATTGAGAAAGTCTTGGAGCATTTTGACATGAAAGATGCTAAACCAGTATCTACTCCTCTTGCTAGCTATTTTCGGCTATCTGCTGTTCAATCACCACAATCAGATGAAGAGGAAGATTATATGGCACGGGTTTCTTATTCCAATGCAGTCAGCAGTATTATGTATGTAATGATTTGTACTCGTCCAGAAATCTTACATGCAGTCAGTGTTGTTAGCAGATATATGTCCTGCCCTGGTAAATCATATTGATAGGGTGTGAAGTGGATTGTCAGATACTTGCGAGGATTTCAAATGCATGTTTGGGGTTTGGAAAAAATAATAACACTTTGGTTGGTTTTGTAGATTCAGACTACGCTGGGGATCTTGAAAGGAGAAGATCACTTTCAGGCTATGTATTTTGCATTGGCGGTTGTGCTGTTAGTTGGAAAGCTACTCTACAACTTGTCGTAACTTTATCTACTACAGAAGCAAAATATATGGCTGTGACCGAGGCAATCAAAGAAGTTTTGTGGTTGAAGAGTTTGTTTAACGAGTTTAGTCTACATCAAGGTGTTACTGTTATTCACTGTGATAGTCAAAGTGTCATACACTTAACTAAAGACCAGATGGATCACGAGAGAACAAAGCATATTGATATATAAAGTATCACTTCATTCGGGATATCATTATTGAAAAAAAAGTCCTTGTTCAGAAAATCAATACTAAGGACAATTCAGCCGATATGTTTACAAAACCTTTTCCAATTTATAAGTTCAAGCAGTACTTGGACTTGGTTGGTGTTCATTATTGATGATTTAGGCCCATTGGGGTTTATGTGGAGAAGGTGGAGCAGTTTTTTTGGTGGGACTCAAAATTATGCCAAGGTGGAGATTTGTTGAGCCGCAAGGTTTGACTTTGGTGACAAAATTTTTCATCCCACATCAGAAGAAGCTTAAGGAGTTCCTCCGTTTGCTTCATATAAATAAGGGGGTTTAGTGGTGAAGAAAGGTGCACCAGTCAAGAGAGTCTTATATGGGCTATTAGTTTCTTGGGTCATCTAACCCATTTAATCAAATATTTTAGGCTCTCTTGTTTTTAGTTTAAGAATATTTCGTAAACCTTTTGTAAGTGCCATTTTGGCCTAAGAACCACTTTCCTACGGCTTTTATATTATTTTCTTCATAATAAAATATTGCTCCTCATCCGTCCGTGGACGTAGGTCAATTTGACCGAACCACGTAAATTTCTGTGTCTTTTATTTTGCATGTTATTTGTCTTTATTGGGTTGACACAATCCTTTTATATGGTCGATTTTACCGCCTAAATATTATATAGTTGGTGTCTACCGCCTAATTATTATATGGTCGGTTATACTGTCTATTTTGTTCTAACTTTAGTTTGTTTATTCCTGGAACAGTTCTAACCTCTGTTTTGAAACTCGGACCGGACCGGCCCGGCCGGTCGAACCGGAAACCGACCAAGTGTCCTGTCCGAATCATGGTAAAAAATCGAAAATTTAAAGCCCGGTCAAAGCCGGTCAAAAATTGGATTTGACCGGGTTTGACCGGGAAAAAATCGGTTTTTCCGGTTCTATGGGCATTTTTAAAAAAAGAAAACTCAATCTTTTTAATATTATATTTTGGCCCCCTAAATTGTTAAAACTTATTAATATACCTCAAATATTTCATACTTTATAAATATTGTCCTAAAATTTGATGTTATTTTTCAATTAAATTCATAATTTTAATTCTAAACTTGTTAATATTTATTAAATAACATAAATTGCTACTTGATTGTTCTAATTTCTTTGTATTTTCTTGTTAAATATATTTGAAACATCAAATATATATGAATATACCTTTATTAATAGTAACATATTATTAGATATTTTATATATAATATTTTAATTTTTAAATAATTTTTATTTATGATGTTATCCGGTTCGACCCCTATTGACCGCCAGTCGAACCCATTGACCCCTGACCCCTGACCCCTGACCTCGGCCGAGTCGATATCCGGTCCGGTTCTAAAAACATAGGTCCTAACAATAATAACAACAACAACAACAACAATAATAATAATATCTTGATCGGGTTGATATGAAATTGTGAAGTGAAAATCGCACCTCATTTGAAAAGCTATAAAAACTGTTCGTCGTCATTCTTTCTTATAGAAATAAAGATAAACTGTAGCAGCGAAAATTGAGGCGGGAAGCAATGACGACCGGTGAATGCAAATTGTTCATCACAGCATGTTGGGAAGCTTCTGCCCGTTTAGCACGTATGTATATGATAGAACTAAGTGTTTAAATGTATGAAGGTATGAAAACCATATATGACTGGAGAAGAGACACATGAGAAAAGTAAGAAACAAAGGAAACATAATGAACTCGGTTTGCTATTTTCTTGGACAAATTTACATTTGATAGACAAAATAATTGTTATAGTATCTGGGATGCAGAAAAATAGCCATGAAGTTGCCCACAAACTATCTCGACGCCACCATAGTATGAACATCAGAAAATAAGAGAGAAATAGAAAGGTGGTGATTAGAGGAGTTATTATATTATGAGAGTATATGTGGGTGGGTGTATGAGGGAGAGAGGCTGAAAAATAAAAAAAAAATGGAAGAGATCACCGGCCTTTGTAGTGGTTGGCGGTGGTTATGGAGGAAACAAGCAGTAGTAGCAGTAGCAGTAGTAGATGAGACGTGACGTTGAAGAAGAAGAAAAGGAAAACAAAACAAAAAAAAATTTTAAATTGCCCCTCAATTTTTTTTGAAATTATGAACTTGCCCCAAAAGTTGTTTAAACTATAATGTAAAGTGGATGTGTTTCCATGATCACTTTTCCCTACTTTAAATTTCATCTTTTTTTTTTATTGATAATCCGGAACATACCTGACTTGAATCCTTTAAGTAAATTTCATCTTTACTAAACTAGTTTTGTCTTTGGTATATGATAATGACAAATGCTAACTGGTTAAGAAATTTTGACCAAAAAAGGTATATGTTACTATAGTTCCTTTCATAGAATTTAGCACTAAGAAATTATTTGACATTCCTAGAAACTAGAAGTTGATTCCTTTGACTCTTAGTATTTGGTGTGGAGTTTTATAATCCATTATTATATAATGTTATAAAAATGATTAATTATTTGGAAAGCTAAACGGTTTTCTTTTATGGAAAGCATAACTTATAATTTATAAACAATTAAATAAAATCATATGCATTATTTGTTCGTTGCATATTCTGCTTGCATATTCCGCTTGAGAAATTGAATTGTATTACTTTGTGAACCCAAGAAAATAATTTTTTTTCTTTGGGGAGATCGTGAACCCGATTTTATGGGGGAGGTTTTGGACCTAAGTCATGTGTTGCTTAGTGATAGTTGGGAAAGCATTGGGTTGACAATTGTATTAAAGACCATTCTCACTCACCCCTTTTGTCCGAAAGGGATAATTTGGCGATATACCAAATTTCTTGCTTTCTGTGCCTTATTAACAATCGGTGTGATCAGGTAATTTCACAGTCATGCATGAAACGATTTCAAGGGATATAAGGATGGTTTTGATCGTTCGGTAACACTTATGTTTGATATTGATAAATGTTATGTGAATATTGTCAAATTTTGTTATTTCTGTAAATGATTGATACTTGTGGCTTATTTCATGTAAAAATAATTTTTTAGTGTTTCACATTTAGAATATATTAGTCATAATTAAAACTTTTGAAAGCTTATCAAACCTACATAAGTAAATACATAAATAAAATAGTTTCTCACTGATTGTCAACACGTATGAGAATCTAATGAACACATTTATTAAGAATTATTTTAGTTGGATTAAAAGAATTTTAAATAGGGACCTAAAAGATAAGTTTTTATAACTTAGAGTTTAATTAGTGAAGGACTTGTGGTGCAAATAAGTTTAAGTCTTGAAAATATAAGAGTTGTATTAGAATAAGGAAATTAAATCCTAAAAACTAGTTTTAGGTTTCATAAGGATATGGACAACTTATTTGTCTATAAATACTCATTAAATTTTTATTAGTTACACTATTTGACACATAAATTATTTTATGAGATTTTTGTGAAAAATCTTTGGAGAAAAATATCCAAATATTTGTTCAAGAAAATAAGTAAAAAATCACATCTCTTATTTCTTTTCATGGTTTTTGTTATACAATTTGTATAAAGTGTTTTGAAAATAACTAGCGCTAATATAATTTAAATTAATTTAGCCTAGAAGGTTCTAACTAACGAGGTTTGTGTAGATCAACGTTAAAGACCAGAAACGAGTGCGGCTATTTAGATCTCTTAGCCATCATCTATATCAAATCTCCATCGATTTATACAGCATTAATCAAATAACGATATGCTAAAGCAATCAAAAGTTCTAAATTTTCTGCTGTGCATGTTCCTATGATTCCTTACACAGTTCTATAATTTTGCATTCATTAACTAACATTATCAATTAACAATTTTAGTCTTCTTCTTAGAATGAGAAACACAATGACTAGATTTTCCTTGTACATCATGTTCACATACAATGATTTAGAAAACCTTGTAAGACTTTCATTGACAAAAATTTACTCAATAAAATGATAAACTCTATAAGTATATAACTAATACTGTTTATATTTAGCAGCATTTACCGGGAAATGTGTAGTCCCATTTACTACCAGATTACGATAGAATGAGCACTTGCAGTTGCAGCAAAACAATCTGGAGATTTCTACTTAAGGAGGAGAAGAGAATCCTTTCCCGCTGCCGATCATGATTTTCTCTCGTTACCTCTCCAAAAGCCGCCGCCGCCATGTCCTCCTCATTCTAGTCTCGTTGGAACCATGACTTCCTCCTCCTCTTTTTTTCCCTCTCTTTCGGCTTTATTTCTTCCGGTTTGGTCTGATTCTACAACAACTGCGCTCACCTCAATCCTCCCTTGAATCCCTCTCTCACACTCACAGGGCGCAGTGTACAATACATGCCTACATCATCTACTATCAGTATTAAATTATAAGATGTTTTTTCTCGGCTGAATGAAGCTTTATTGCTGAAATTTTTCTGTGCTGAATTTTGTGTTTTGGATGGTGTGGTTTATGAGTTCAATAAAGTCCTAAGGTTGAAGCTTGTATTTGAATTAGCATAGGCCATACTACGTACATAAATAGTACTAAGATCCTATTTGATAATCAAATTTAACACTTAAATTTATGGGTTAAGATTCTAATATATTCAAATATGTTTGATAACTAAAAAATAGAACATCTTAGTTAATTAAATGGGCCCGAATTATGTAGAAAAAATGTACTTCAAAAAATAATGGATAACCCATTCACTTAACATAGAATGAGCTCAAATGTTAGGATTTCAACATTTATATTTCAATAATTGAATGGATTCAGGATAAGTTATTCACACAATAACTTAATGGATTCGGGATAAGCTAGTCGTTTATTGTTTAATGTAGAATGTGCTTAAATGTTAGAATTTCAATAGTTACAATTTAATAACTTAATGAATCAGTTTTATCAACTGCAACCTTCGTATGCTTGTCCGGATTTCACCAGAAAAGCTACTATCATTGGTAAGGACTTTGTCAAACGCTGAACCAACCGTCAATAAAAACAACCACCATTCTAACAAAAGCTGGGAAGAGTAGATTTCGCAAAACCAAGTTAATGGTGAACATCATTCTTGTGGTTGGGGGACGGGGGGGGGGGAGGGAAATCATTGTTGTAGCAAAATTTCGCGCCGTTCACATTACCACATGACTGATTTACGTAGGGAAAAAAATTCTTATAGCAGTACATGTAAACTTGCCCCTTTTACAGACAGGTTATGAATTAGCTGTTAGATAATCTAATCTGCATTAACTGTTTGACGGATCTCTTCGTACATTTTGCCCTTTGCTGTTTTGTTTTGCTGCTTTGGTTCTTATGATATTGGGATATCATATCAGCATTATAGAATATAGACTGACGATTATTACGCTAAATTTTTACAAGTTCACTTGGTGAGAGTTTTATCAAGTGCTCGTCCTAAGGTCCGGATACCAGCTTTTGGGTTTTCCGTAGTGATAAATATATACCCATAAGTACCAACCAAACATCAAACTGTTTACACAAATTGGGAAGAAATTTGGGCAACCTCATGCCAAGCGTGAGGCCCCAATTAACTAGTAACACTAATAGTTTCAAAGTGAGCCAGCAGTAGAACCAATTGAAGCGTCCAAAGGAAGAGATATATGACAGAAAACGCAATTAAAGCACCAAATTGCTGCCATCTTTCTACACAAGACATTGGCGGATGCATGCTCGAAAGTACCTGGAAGCAAATAATTGTTAAGAAAAGAAGGTAAACCCTTGAACAAATCCAAAAAACTGAGTTAATCCAGCCAGTCAAAGGGAGAAGTTAATCATGCATTAAGGGCTCCTGATCTCAGCCTGAAACTAATAATAAAGCGTGCTTCCCCTTTTTGCTTCCCGTTGTAAGGTTAAGAGTCTCCTTAAATCCAAAAAAAAAAAAAAAAAAAAAAATTGTGCCCAAGACTTCTAGCTAATATTTTCTCGATGGCTGTTAAATTATACATTGAGTTCGATTAAGCTTGATCACCAAGATCATTCCAGATCTTGATCACCAGTTTTGATGCATTTATTCTCTATGAATTTTAGGTTAATTCCATAAAAAAGAAACCAAGTAAGTTGCTACCAATTTAGTAGCAATAATTCACAAGGGTGAAAATCCAAGACAAAATAAAATAGTAGCAATATAAAGCAATCACCTTAAGGTAGGAAGCGCCACAAGCAGAGCTATTTTTTGCACCACCACTGCACTGTCTGGTAACGCACAAAGACAAACACCATCATGCCATGAACTCATTTAGACAGTTTGATTAATTCCATTAAAGAAAAAAACATAAACAAGGTGTGTAAATATACCAAGAAAACAGCAAAAGTGCTGGCCATGATGACGGGGAAGGCAGGAGCTTGGGGTTCTAGAGCTTCGTTCAGCGACTCAATATCTTGCTTAGTCTTGTCAATTATATGGCATATCTCCCCCAGGTGGTCCACAACTTTCTTCTTACTGCTAATATTAACCGTGTCTTTTTTCTGCCAATACCACAGGCATATGGGAAACAACAATAAAGAGTTGCTAAAGTGAAGGAGACAAGTAACAATTTATGGAGACAAAACTAACCATTGCAGCTCTAGGAGGAGTAGGCGGAGGGGGAGAAGTCTCCACAGGAGAGGTGTCGCAGGGACTTGACATCCGCACCATCACCGTGGGGGATCGATGAGGCAAATAGATACAAGAAACATGGTGGACGGACTTCTTCCTCCTCCCGGTCACGGTCAGAGATGGTGGAGAAGCGGGACGGAGATCCAACAGGGTCGACATAAAGGAAGAAGTTTTCTTTTGTTCTCAGACTCTAGGTTTTGTGTGGGAAAAACGAGGGTTTCGATGTCGACCTGGAAAACTCATAGCACTATAAATTTCCGAAGAGTGCTGGTTTGATTTCTTTGCTGTTCTAATTAGGAGTGTTTTCCACTTCTACTTGCAGCTTAATTAGTTGTCCTTATTTTCATTTTTCTTTTCTAAAAAAACATTAAGAGGATACGTATTACTAAGAGTTTTTTTTTTGTATTACTAAAAGCTTGTTCACTCATTTTTGTTTTAATTTAGAGTACTTATTACACATTATTTTCTTCTATTCTTCACATTCCAACCCAAAATCTAAATGAAATACTATGATGTAATGAGTTTATCTCTATTAAGACAAAAGAAAAAAAAACTTTCCCCTTTAATATATCTTTTTGTCTCTTAAGTTTTTTTCCTCAAGTTTCTTTTAGAATATGAGGAAATTCTATCATATTAGTAACGGAAGTTTTATTACTTTTAAATGGGGTATACATTTGGCATATTTCATAAAGAGGAATATTGAGACTGTATTATTCCATCATGGGTTCATCATCTTTGATGTTTCTTTTCTTGCCAAAATCTAATTTCCCAAATTTCTTCCTTTCTTTGTCTCTTCATTCTTCAATTTCTTTTCTTTTTCCATGATGAAAAATAGGAACAATGTGACACTATTTCCACTACCATTTTTCATCAACGTCATTCCAGCTAGTTTGGATCTGTCAGAATTTCTCCAGCTGATTTGATAACCTGAATTTAAATTTGAAACTCAAATTTTGCATATATATCATATATCCAACTATGATCGTGTATGCATTGTCAGTATATAACAGATCTACTCTTTAATAAAAGTGTTACATTTGTCTAAGAAAAACAACAATCTAAAAAAGTGACATGTTATGGTAATAAAAAAATCTTGTTCCCAATTTATTTGACTAATATGTAAAAAAATGAACCCAAAAGGCTGACATCAACAAAACTTTGCATTAATTATCATAAAATGTGTTTTGTGATTTAAATGAAAATCATTTTTACAACTCCACCTCCCTTGTTTTCCCAACTAGACCTACCTTCATGAGGACACATAATTTTATCTAGCATAAAACCTTTCAAAATGGTTTGTTTTTTATTCTTATTAATAAGCGTGAACAATCAATACAATGGTTTTATAATATTTGATGTATTATTTCGCAAATTGAAAAGAACTAACCGACTCGATGGTCACAGTTGCTTTTAATATTAGGAAGACTTATGATGTTAATGTAGCAGCAATGGCGAGTCTGTGTTGGAGGGTTAAGAGGAACCGTGAACAACCTTGGGCCAAAATGCTAACTCATAAATATGTGGATAAAGAAGCTTCTTTTAGTAAATAGAAACTTAATTTTGAACAAAGGCCATGGTTCTATTAACAAACAGTGCCTTAAGATGGGAGTGGATCTTTTTAATAGAGGTATTGGATGGGTTATTAGAAATGGGAATTATGTAATAGTTTGGTTTGAGGATTGGACTGGTCTTGGAACTTTGAGTTCTCTTATCAGTGGACCATTACAGCCTGGGGAAGAAAATTTGGTAGTTGCTAACTTATTTGGGAAGGTGTGTTGGCACACAAAAATGTGTGTAAACAACGGAAGTAATTTTGACACATATAAAAATATGTGGGAAGAGAATGAGAACAAATACTCAATAATTCAATTAACTCAAAACTCAACAATAACAAATATCGAGTCGTAACTTTTCGCTCACGACAACTCACAAATCTCAACTATGAGATTTTTTCTCAAACCTACTCTCAAACTCAACTCAACTCTTCAATTAATAACTTGCTAGACTGGTAGTATTTATAGACTCTAAAGCTTCCTAAAACAAATATAATTATAAACCAAAAGTTACTTGAAAACTAACTTAAGCTTTCCTAATCTAATGTGGAAACTAAACAAATAAGATACCAAAACGAATTAGGAAACTAATACTAGAATAGTTTGGTTTAATTTCCTTCATTGCCTCCCTTAAACCAAACTCTTGATGTTGTTATCTCCAATGCTATCATTAGCTTGAATCTCCATGAAAAATTCAGTCACGGTATAAATGACATGGAACTCTAACCTGCAATTGACCTTCAATTTCATCTTCGCGTGTGGTAGTTGACGAATTTATACTTCTCAAACAACTTCTTGGCTTGATCACTCTTGTCAAAAAATTCAAACATATTCACCCATACTCCATTAGATACTCCATCATTCAGTTCATCCATATCACTAATAAAATCTCCCAAAATCACAAAATTATAGTTACCACTACCAATATTTTTAACATCACCATATTTTTGTGTTGATTGATTCACGTTGACAACTGCATCAATCTAAACAGTGTTACAATCTTCAACTAATTTGTCCACTCCACAATTGATTCCAACCAATTTCATCACTTGATTTTTCTCTTCAAAAAATTCATCAATCTCGATAAAGTCAACAATTTCTCTATCATCATGTTCTTCAATCACATCTTTAATTTGATCAATGATTTCACTTTTTGTCTCAACCACTTGCGAAATTTCTTCTTCAATCACAATTCCTTCATCTTCCTGTGTATACCTCATCAAAAACTTCTTTTTCTTCTTCCTCGTCACAAATTTCTTCTCCACCATGACCATAGGAATTTATTAAAAATTTCCAAACCTCCTTTGCTGTCTTTACATCTATGAGATAGTAGAGTGTCTTACAATTCAATTGTCTATTCCTCTCTAATTGTTTAATTGCGTCGATTGATAATTCTGTACCTGTTAGAGGTTCCGTGAACCCCTTTTGGATAATATTCCAAACTCCAATATCTTTGAAAAAATCCTTCATCATCGACCTCCAAGTCTCAAAATTACTTTTACCATCAAAGATAAAAGCAAGACAATGGTGTAAATAATGCGGATCCATACTTTAATTTCACGAACAAGCTCCAAGTCCCAATTTTGCGGACAAGCCTCGGGATCAAAACCTAGAGCTCTGAAACCACTTGTTAGCACACAAAAAATCCTCGCGCACAGCGAAAGCAATTTTGACACATATAAAAATATGTGGGAAGAAGAGCAGAACAAATACTCAATAATTCAATTAACTCAAAACTCAACAATAACAAATATCGAGTCGTAGCTTTTCGCTCACGACAACTCACAAATTTCAACTATGAGATTTTCTCTCAAACCTACTCTCAAACTCAACTCAACTCTTCAATTAATAGCTTGCTAGACTAGTAGTATTTATAGACTTTAAAGCTTCCTAAAACAAATATAATTATAAACCAAAACTTACTTGAAAACTAACTTAAGATTTCCTAATCTAATATGGAAACTAAACAAATAAGATACCAAAACGAATTAGGAAACTAATACTAGAATAGCTTGGTTTAATTTCCTTCAAGGTGAATCTTGGAATCTCCAATACATTTCCTTTCGGTTCCCTAACCTTGTTGTTGAGACTATTCCAAGACAGCATTTTATGTGTTGGAATGAAACTTTTAATTGGAAAGCAGACCCTATGGGAGAATTTTCCTTGAAGTCTAGTGTGAATCTGCTAGGGAAGGACAGCAAAATAGCTGGAGGAATAGACCCTACGGGTCTGGAAAGTTGCTGCTAATAATAGAGTGTTGCATTTTCTATGGATTGCTTGCCAGGGCAAACTTCCCACAAAAAACAACCTCTTGGTCAGGAAAATTGTACAAGAGGAAAGCTATAGTTTCTGTGATTGGTTGAAGGAGGACTCTCTTCATGTTTTATGGGATTGTCCCCGTGCTAGACATCTTTGGCAAGGGCTATCCTTACCTCAGTTTCTACATCCCCAACCAGGACAGTCCACTGCCACTTGGCTTAAGACTGCCTGTCTCAACTCTTCTGAGTGTCAATTCTAAAAAATCCCCTAGGGTCTTTAAATGCCTTTGGTTGCTGGATCCATTGGAACCAAAGAAATAGAAGCTTGTTTGAATCTTAGCTTCACAGAAGCAATTTAATTCAAGCTTCTATAGCTACTGCTGCTGAATTCCTTAAGGTGGGACCGACAAATAGAGAATTTGTTTCTGTTAAACATCAAATTCAGGTGAGCTAGACTTCCCGACCCCCAAATGTTTTCAAACTCAATATGGATGGGGCCTCTCTTGCCAAAGCAGGGAAAGCTGGGGCTGGAGGCCTTATTAGAAATCACCTAAGTGAATGGACTGGTGGCTTTTGCAGAAACATTGGCTAGGCTACAAATACTGTAGCTGAACTGTGGGCATTAAGGGATGGATTGCAGTTAGCTAAGCAACTTAGTGTTTCTAAACTCATTGTAGAGTTGGATGCAAAAGTTCTGGTGGATTTGTTGAATTCTAAGGTTGATCTAATGCATTCTATTGCTCCGATTGTTTGTGATTGTAGGTCTATTATGCAGACATTCCACATAATTACCTTTAAGCACGTCTATAGGGAGGCAAACCAGTGTGCGGACTTTTGGACCAAAATGGATGTAGAGGAAAAAATTGACTTTATTTTATTTGATTGTTATCCTTTGGCAATTTCAAAACTGTTAGAACTTGACTGCAGAAGCTTTGCCCTGCCTCGATTTGTAAACTTTTGTTAACTTATTATTATTAATGATGACTTTTGTTAACCAAAAAAAAAAAAGAGGATACTTAAGCCTCATTAGTACAACAACGGGCACAGAGAGGCAGACAATCTCGGTCAAACTTTCCAAAAAATTCCTTATAGTGTATTAGCTTTGAATTAAACATCTATCACTTTGCGCCCCTTCTTCCCGGGAAAAAAAAAGTTTATCGGTAGTTAATTTTGTATCCTTTAACTTTCTCCTTGAAAAAATCAACTCCAGTTTCCTTATAATATACAATTATTTTAACTCTATATCATATCCAAGTTACTACACTCACATTTATTGCACCCCTCGTTATAACACTTTCCCAAATTAACTAAACTAATACCAAAGACTCTTTTTAGCAAATGCCTCAATAGACACTGTAGTTTTAAATATAACCTTAGAAAATACTCTTCATGTAAATTTCCTAAAAACAAACTCTTAGTTTCTTATATTAGCTAAATTTTGAATAACATCATACAAATGAGTACATTTTATATACACTAATAGTATATATACTATCACCGTTGAATTCATGGTATATGTGCAAAGTTGAATTTTAATTTAAATTTTGCATATTTGTCATTCATCCAATACTAACAATATACAGTCAGTGTAGGAAAGAATAATCCTATAACAAATGATGAATTAAAGGCAATTCAAAAATTGCTGGAACTCTATTTATATGGACCTAAATTTAAAAAAACAGAATGATAGAAGTATTACTCAAACGCCATGATTCTTAATGAAAAAGACAAACGGCAGAAGATTACATTAATCCTGTGCATCTAATCTAACTACAATTTATGTTTGTCCAATGCTCAAATGATAAAGTTTAGGGAGTTTAACCTGATTTTTTTAGGGGTTCCAGGAAGCCCGAGGAGAAGAAAGACCGGGATGGTAGAGCAAGGAAGAAAAATTGTGTTCCATTAGTGGCATTTGAAGGGAGGAGGAAACAGCTATAGAAGGAAAGGAGGTGAGAGAGAACCCATGAATGATGAATTGGGTTTAACACACGACCCTTCACATGGTGCTTTGCTAGATTAGATGTAGGCTAGTATCTGCAGGCCATATGACAAAAACGTCCATCATTCCATCCAAAATCACTGCTGACCACCACTAAAATATGAATATAACTGGTTATTTTATTTTCCCAAACAAGTCCAGCTTTAATACACATGGAAATTTCCTTTCCACAGCCACTTCAGCATGCCTTTTTTCTTTTTTAATTTTTTTCCAATAGGGGAAGGTGGGATTTAAAAAGTGCGTTTAAATCCAAGACCTCTACGTCTTGAGGTCTCAACTTTAGCCCGTAAATCAATGCTTCCACAGCCACCTCAATATGCTTGTCCAAGTGTAAATCGTAAATATTTATTATTTTTGTACCACTTTTCATCTATTTATAAGTTGAGGAAAAAGTACCCCTGCTGCTATTAACAAACAGTGCCTTAAGATGGGAGTGGATCTTTTTAATAGAGGTATTGGATGGGTTATTAGAAATGGGAATTATGTAATAGTTTGGTTTGAGGATTGGACTGGTCTTGGAACTTTGAGTTCTCTTATCAGTGGACCATTACAGCCTGGGGAAGAAAATTTGGTAGTTGCTAACTTATTTGGGAAGGTGTGTTGGCACACAAAAATGTGTGTACACAACGGAAGTAATTTTGACACATATAAAAATATGTGGGAAGAGAATGAGAACAAATACTCAATAATTCAATTAACTCAAAACTCAACAATAACAAATATCGAGTCGTAACTTTTCGCTCACGACAACTCACAAATCTCAACTATGAGATTTTTTCTCAAACCTACTCTCAAACTCAACTCAACTCTTCAATTAATAACTTGCTAGACTGGTAGTATTTATAGACTCTAAAGCTTCCTAAAACAAATATAATTATAAACCAAAAGTTACTTGAAAACTAACTTAAGCTTTCCTAATCTAATGTGGAAACTAAACAAATAAGATACCAAAACGAATTAGGAAACTAATACTAGAATAGTTTGGTTTAATTTCCTTCATTGCCTCCCTTAAACCAAACTCTTGATGTTGTTATCTCCAATGCTATCATTAGCTTGAATCTCCATGAAAAATTCAGTCACGGTATAAATGACATGGAACTCTAACCTGCAATTGACCTTCAATTTCATCTTCGCGTGTGGTAGTTGACGAATTTATACTTCTCAAACAACTTCTTGGCTTGATCACTCTTGTCAAAAAATTCAAACATATTCACCCATACTCCATTAGATACTCCATCATTCAGTTCATCCATATCACTAATAAAATCTCCCAAAATCACAAAATTATAGTTACCACTACCAATATTTTTAACATCACCATATTTTTGTGTTGATTGATTCACGTTGACAACTGCATCAATCTAAACAGTGTTACAATCTTCAACTAATTTGTCCACTCCACAATTGATTCCAACCAATTTCATCACTTGATTTTTCTCTTCAAAAAATTCATCAATCTCGATAAAGTCAACAATTTCTCTATCATCATGTTCTTCAATCACATCTTTAATTTGATCAATGATTTCACTTTTTGTCTCAACCACTTGCGAAATTTCTTCTTCAATCACAATTCCTTCATCTTCCTGTGTATACCTCATCAAAAACTTCTTTTTCTTCTTCCTCGTCACAAATTTCTTCTCCACCATGACCATAGGAATTTATTAAAAATTTCCAAACCTCCTTTGCTGTCTTTACATCTATGAGATAGTAGAGTGTCTTACAATTCAATTGTCTATTCCTCTCTAATTGTTTAATTGCGTCGATTGATAATTCTGTACCTGTTAGAGGTTCCGTGAACCCCTTTTGGATAATATTCCAAACTCCAATATCTTTGAAAAAATCCTTCATCATCGACCTCCAAGTCTCAAAATTACTTTTACCATCAAAGATAAAAGCAAGACAATGGTGTAAATAATGCGGATCCATACTTTAATTTCACGAACAAGCTCCAAGTCCCAATTTTGCGGACAAGCCTCGGGATCAAAACCTAGAGCTCTGAAACCACTTGTTAGCACACAAAAAATCCTCGCGCACAGCGAAAGCAATTTTGACACATATAAAAATATGTGGGAAGAAGAGCAGAACAAATACTCAATAATTCAATTAACTCAAAACTCAACAATAACAAATATCGAGTCGTAGCTTTTCGCTCACGACAACTCACAAATTTCAACTATGAGATTTTCTCTCAAACCTACTCTCAAACTCAACTCAACTCTTCAATTAATAGCTTGCTAGACTAGTAGTATTTATAGACTTTAAAGCTTCCTAAAACAAATATAATTATAAACCAAAACTTACTTGAAAACTAACTTAAGATTTCCTAATCTAATATGGAAACTAAACAAATAAGATACCAAAACGAATTAGGAAACTAATACTAGAATAGCTTGGTTTAATTTCCTTCAAGGTGAATCTTGGAATCTCCAATACATTTCCTTTCGGTTCCCTAACCTTGTTGTTGAGACTATTCCAAGACAGCATTTTATGTGTTGGAATGAAACTTTTAATTGGAAAGCAGACCCTATGGGAGAATTTTCCTTGAAGTCTAGTGTGAATCTGCTAGGGAAGGACAGCAAAATAGCTGGAGGAATAGACCCTACGGGTCTGGAAAGTTGCTGCTAATAATAGAGTGTTGCATTTTCTATGGATTGCTTGCCAGGGCAAACTTCCCACAAAAAACAACCTCTTGGTCAGGAAAATTGTACAAGAGGAAAGCTATAGTTTCTGTGATTGGTTGAAGGAGGACTCTCTTCATGTTTTATGGGATTGTCCCCGTGCTAGACATCTTTGGCAAGGGCTATCCTTACCTCAGTTTCTACATCCCCAACCAGGACAGTCCACTGCCACTTGGCTTAAGACTGCCTGTCTCAACTCTTCTGAGTGTCAATTCTAAAAAATCCCCTAGGGTCTTTAAATGCCTTTGGTTGCTGGATCCATTGGAACCAAAGAAATAGAAGCTTGTTTGAATCTTAGCTTCACAGAAGCAATTTAATTCAAGCTTCTATAGCTACTGCTGCTGAATTCCTTAAGGTGGGACCGACAAATAGAGAATTTGTTTCTGTTAAACATCAAATTCAGGTGAGCTAGACTTCCCGACCCCCAAATGTTTTCAAACTCAATATGGATGGGGCCTCTCTTGCCAAAGCAGGGAAAGCTGGGGCTGGAGGCCTTATTAGAAATCACCTAAGTGAATGGACTGGTGGCTTTTGCAGAAACATTGGCTAGGCTACAAATACTGTAGCTGAACTGTGGGCATTAAGGGATGGATTGCAGTTAGCTAAGCAACTTAGTGTTTCTAAACTCATTGTAGAGTTGGATGCAAAAGTTCTGGTGGATTTGTTGAATTCTAAGGTTGATCTAATGCATTCTATTGCTCCGATTGTTTGTGATTGTAGGTCTATTATGCAGACATTCCACATAATTACCTTTAAGCACGTCTATAGGGAGGCAAACCAGTGTGCGGACTTTTGGACCAAAATGGATGTAGAGGAAAAAATTGACTTTATTTTATTTGATTGTTATCCTTTGGCAATTTCAAAACTGTTAGAACTTGACTGCAGAAGCTTTGCCCTGCCTCGATTTGTAAACTTTTGTTAACTTATTATTATTAATGATGACTTTTGTTAACCAAAAAAAAAAAAGAGGATACTTAAGCCTCATTAGTACAACAACGGGCACAGAGAGGCAGACAATCTCGGTCAAACTTTCCAAAAAATTCCTTATAGTGTATTAGCTTTGAATTAAACATCTATCACTTTGCGCCCCTTCTTCCCGGGAAAAAAAAAGTTTATCGGTAGTTAATTTTGTATCCTTTAACTTTCTCCTTGAAAAAATCAACTCCAGTTTCCTTATAATATACAATTATTTTAACTCTATATCATATCCAAGTTACTACACTCACATTTATTGCACCCCTCGTTATAACACTTTCCCAAATTAACTAAA